>NC_059302.1:17207252-17217252 GCF_017591435.1 Portunus trituberculatus | reverse complement strand
GTGTGTGTGTGTGTGTGTGTGTGTGTGTGTGTGTGTGTGTGTGTGTGTGTGTGTGTGTGAGAGAGAGTGTGTGTGTTTTACGTGTAGTTCATTGTTTTCTTTCCCACTTGAGATATTGCTAAGTATTGGTTTGATATTACTGGCACCGTCTGCCCTCACAATCCTATCTCTCTCTCTCTCTCTCTCTCTCTCTCTCTCTCTCTCTCTCTCTCTTATCGGGTTAGTGTAAATCTCGCTCACTCATGTTTTATTTTTGTTCTATCACCTTTAATCACTCTTATTTTCTCTTTTGGTCCTTCTATCCTTATAACTTTGTTATTTTCTTTACCCAACTTCCACAGGTCTGATCTTTCGAAATTTTTAAATCTATGCTCACGGTTGCTTATCCTTTTGTCTATATCTTTCTCTTCGTCTCTCGTTTTTCTTTATTCCGCCCTGCAAGTAATGAGACCTGTGCGTTAGTAAGTAACGTCAGACACTTGCACTTGAAATAATATTCTGTCTCGGTCTGTCTTTTGTCCTTGTATCCCTCTGTGCTCCGTCTTTCGTTCAAGGAAATTAGAGTTTAGTGCATTAGTTAGTCATCCCAACCATTTCCATCATTATTTGTCTCTGTCTTAACATGGCAAGCTTCAATCACTCCTGACGTTCCCACTTTACATCATCTATCTTTGTCTTTCTTCGTCTCTGTTTGCGTCAAACGAAAGCCCTCAACGTGTTAAGAACTGTTCACTCGAAACGTTCCCACTATTCAGTCTGTATATTTTCTTTCACCTGTCTTTCCGTCAAACCAAAGATGCCAAAACGCTTGCACTGTCTCCTCGTTTAAGTCTTCCTTCAACTCTGCCTCTCAAACAAAAAGACCTCAGCGCGCCAACCTCACCACGAGACTGAGCATCGAGGAAACCTGCCAATGATCTTTACGCGGTGAATGAAAGCTGAGGGAAACCTGGCGTGTTTGTGGCATCCCCTGGGGCTGACAAACTGAGGGGGAGGAGGAGCAGGAGAAGGAGGACGGGAGGAGGAGGATGCGTGGAGGAGGAGGAGAAGGAGGAGGAGGAGGAGGAGGAACAGAAGAAGAAGAAGAAGAAAAAGAAGAAGAAGAAGAAAGAGGAGGAGGAAGAGGAGGAGGAGGAGGAGGAGGAAGAGGAGGAGGAGGAGGAGGAGGAGGAGGAACAGTAGCAGAAGGAGTTGATTCAAAGGCACCGTTAATATTCTAGTGGTTTTGGTGTTGACGGGTGATATATGAGGGGACCAGGTAGTGCGAGGGAGAGGCAGACGGAGAGGCAATGATAGAGGGAAGGAAGAGGTAAGAGAAGAGTAAGGGAGTTTTAGTATCAATAGGTGTAATGACTGGTAGAGGGGAGAGACAGGAAGAGAGAGGGAGAGGGGAGATATGAGGGGGTCATTTTGAGGTCTGTAAGCGTAATGAGATGCTAGAGAGTACAGGACGGTAGCAGAAATGTAGTACTGGTGGTGGCGGTTGTGTTGTGGTTGTGGTTGTGGATATGGTGGTTGTGGTTGTGGTGGTGGTGGTGGTGGTGGTGGTGGTAGTTTATTTATGAATTACTGTGTTGAACGTTCGATGATCTAATTGCAATTATGTGTGTGTGTGTGTGAGAGAGAGAGAGAGAGAGAGAGAGAGAGAGAGAGAGAGAGAGAGAGAGAGAGAGAGAGAGAGAGAGAGAATTACATGAACAAAACTGACAAGATAAAGTAATGCAAAAACAGAAAAAAGATAGAAAACAAACGAAAAAACAAGCAGACAAACACTGAACACAATAAACCTAAAGGCAAAAAAAAAAAAAAAAGAGAGAGAAACCAACAACAAAAAAACATACAGTCAAACTCACAAAGAAAATAATCCTCACACATCTGACTGAACGAAACAACTAAACAAAAACATCAACTAGAACCAAATAAACAAATCATGGTGTTGGTTCTTCAATATAACAAAACAAGCGAGGCAGTCAGCAAGTCACGGTCAGGGAGTGGCGCCGCGGGAGAAGGAGTGGCTAGCTGGCTGGCTGACTAGAGTCACTGGCTGACGGGTGGCGTACGACGACTAACACAACAGGTGTCTTTAAAAATCTGGAGCACCGCCCGTCTTTCTTCTCCTTGATCACTATTCACTGGCCTAAAACACGGAGAGAAAACGGCATATGGTCAAGTACAGAGGCCGCGGCGTGAGTGTGTGGCGGTGACGGATGGGTGGGGAAGAAAAGACGAAGGCGAGGGTGGAGTAGGTGGGCAGGGAGGGAAGTAAAAAGAAAGAGATAATTGGGAAGGAAATGCACAGATGTTTGAGTTGATTTTATGAGGTAAAGAAAGGCGGAGAAAGACAGAGAGAATGAGGAATGATTGTACGTACGTGGAGTTGAATTGTGAAGGAAGTGTGTTAATAGTGATGCGGCTGATGGATGAGAGAGAGAGAGAGAGAGAGAGAGAGAGAGAGGAGAGAGAGAGAGAGAGAGAGAGAGAGAGAGAGAGAGAGAGAGAGAGAGAGAGAGAGAGAGAGAGAGAGAGAGAGAGAGAGAGAGAGAGAGAGAGAGAGAGAGAGAGAGAGAGAGAGAGAGAGAGAACTATAAAATTTTAGCAAATAAAAATACACACACACACACACACACACACACACACACACACACACACACACACTTCAACAGCAATGAATCACAAAACCCATGACCCAAATAATTCACTGAAACATCCAACGGTTGGTTCCTGCGTCTTTCATTGTCTATTACCTTCTTCCTCACTGCGGGGCGCCTCCTTACTTCTCTTCTAAAGTGACACTGACGGTGAAAAAAATATGGCCTGATAGAAACCATTGGGCCACATTCTGAAACACTTCACGCAGCACCTCTACTTTAGTCCAAAGGTTCTAGTTGAACTAAAACATTTTTTATGGTGTTTTTAGGATTTTTGGTGACAGTTTAACGAGTTTTCTACATTACTACCTGGAGGAACACTCATGAGACACGGCCAATCATCTCTGTAGCTGTGGAGAATAGTGGTGAGAATAAAGCCTTTCAGAATATGGAACCATTCATTGTCATTGCCCGGGGTGGTGGCTTGATTGGTAAAAACCTCCATTATTGACTCTCTCATACTCTGTATATGTGTGCCTCTTTACAGTAAATAATGATGTCAATTTAACAGTTGTAGATATATTTAGGTCACATTCTCTTAGCTACCTAGGATTTCTCTGTGGATGTGGGTGACATGTGTTATTTGATGTGTTTGATTGTGTGTTATGAAAAATGTATGTAGTGTGCAAGAGTAAAGGAAGTGTGTTAGTGGTAGTGAGAGAGAGAGAGAGAGAGAGAGAGAGAGAGAGAGAGAGAGAGAGAGAGAGAGAGAGAGAGAGAGAGAGAGAGAGAGAGAGAGAGTTCTAAAGTTCACCTACGAATATGTATTAACTAACCATGTGCACAATAATAATAGCTAATGAAGCAGCCAAAAAACTTAAACAATAAAGGGTTTAACTAAAGACAAAGCACACACCACACACACACACACACACACACACACACACACACACACACACACACACACACACCGCATAATGTAGTGGTTAGCACGCTCGACTCACACTCGAGAGTGTCTAGGTTCGAATCCCGGAGGCGGCGAGGCAAATGGGCAAGCCTCTTAATGTGTGGCAGTAAATATGTACGGGATGTAACTCGAGGGGTTGTGGCCTCGCTTTCCCGGTGTGTGGAGTGTGTTGTGATCTCAGTCCTACCCAAAGATCGGTCTATGAGCTCTGAGCTCGCTCCGTAATGAGGAAGACTGGCTGGGTGACCAGCAGGCGACCGAGGTGAATTACACACACACACACACACACACACACACACACACACACACACACACACACACACACACACACACACACATTACCAAAGATGAATTTAAATCCCTCCTGCTTCTCAAATCTTCACTTCATAGCAGACCACACAACTCAAGGGTCAGCTTCATTAATTCTGTGTGTGTGTGTGTGTGTGTGTGTGTGTGTGTGTGTGTGTATGTATTTTTCTAGTTTACCTAGTTATACTATACAGGGTTCAAGCGGGGCTCGTAGTGTAATGTCTCCATATCTCCACTTACCTAATTTTTCTTTAAAGCTATGCACATTATGTGCTGTAACAATTTCCTCATACAATGCATTCAATTTTTTCACCGTTCTATATGGAAAACTGTATTTTCAAATATCTTTCACACACTGCCTCTTCCTAATCTTCTCTGCATGTCCTCTTGTCTTTCTAGTTTCTTCTGTCACTAGCACCAGGTCTTGCTTGTCTATCTTTTCAATGCCATTAACTATTTTATACATTGTTATTAGGTCTCCTCTTTCTCTTCTATCTTGTAAGGTTGGCACTCCATTTCTTTCAGCCTTTCTTCGTATGTTAGGTCCCTGAGTTCCAGCACCATCTTTGTAGCTATTCTCTGGATCCGTTCTAATCTATATCCTTTTTTCAAGCTCGGCGACCATACCACTGCTGCATATTCCAACTTTGGAAGTATCATACTCGTAATAATTTTTTTCATCATATCCTTGTCCAAGTAGTGAAATGCCACCCTAATATTTGTCAACATTTTATACGTTCATCTAAATATCTTACTTATGTGTTTTTCGGGGTTCAAAGTTTCTTCTATAACCATCCCCAGGTCTTTTTCCCTTTTAGTCTTCATTATTTGTTCCTCTACCATCAAGGAGGAGGTAGTAGACACCTACCGAAACGATAATTTACTCCTAGCGAGGTCTAATAGCACTAGTTCAGGGGGTGCTGTGAACTTTCCATTAAAGCTAGTTGTGATCTCGCTGAACGTTTCCCTTTGTGTCTCACAACTCAAGGGGGCAGTCACAGCCTGCCCTCTAAAGACAACTCTCCTTCTCACAAAACTACATGCACTTACCACACACACACCCTTCACTTAAAATTCAAAATTTAAAAAAAATGGCGACTCCAAATCCAGCCTCGGAGTTCCCTTCTGGGAAGGGGACCAAAATGTCCCCAGGTCGGACTGCTCTCTCGTTGGCGACCCAAAATGTCTTGACACCTCCCTCAACTTTTCTTCATTAACTTCTGCAACATTCGCGGTCTTAGATCTAATTTTCAATCTGTAGAACACCACCTCTCCTCTACTAAACCTCATCTTCTTTTCCTCACCGAAACACAGCTGTCTGAGGCAACTGACAGTAGCCCTTCTCTGTTCCCTCCTACTTTCTCTATTCTCATTTTCGTTCCAAAGCTGGATGTTGCGTCTATGTGCGCAACGACTTAACTTGCTCTCGTGCCCACGCTCTTGAATCTTCCGAGTTTTCCACCATCTGGCTTAGACTCAATAGTCACTCTCTAACTAAATTTATCTGTGCTGTCTATCTCTCCCCTAACTCCTCTGACTATAGTAAATTCTTTGACTATTTAACTTCCAAAGTGGAGCACATTCTGTCCCTCTACCCTTTCGCAGAGATCTCCATTCTTGGAGATTTCAATGTTCACCACCAGCTTTGGCTTTCCTCTCCCTTCACTGACCATCCTGGTGAACTAGCCTTCAACTTTGCTATCCTCCATGACCTAGAGCAACTGGTGCAACACCCTACTCGTATTCCTGACCGTCTTGGAGATACGCCCAACATTCTTGATCTCTTCCTCACCTCTAATCTTTCTGCTTATGCTGTTACCCTATCTTCTCCGTTGGGCTCCTCCGATCACAATCTCATTTCTGTATCTTGTCCTATTTCTCCAATGATATTCCTCCTCAGGATCCCCAAAGCGGAGGTGCCTCTGGCGTTTTGCCTCTGCCAGTTGGGGGACCTGAGGAGGTATTATGCTGATTTTCCTGGAATGATTACTGTTTCCGTGTCAGAGACCCATCTCTGTGTGCTGAACGCATAACAGAGGTGATAGTGTCTGGCATGGAGGCGTACATTCCTCATTCTTTTCTCAACCTAAACCTTCTAAACCTTGGTTTAACACAGCCTGTTCTCGTGCTATACATGATAGAGAGGTTGCCCACAAAAGGTACTTGAGCCTTCCATCTCCTGAATCTCATGCACTTTATATTTCTGCCCGGAATCATGCCAAGTCTGTTCTTCAACTTGCCAAACACTCTTCATAAATAGAAAATGTCAAAATCTTTCAAACTCAAACTCCCTCGTGACTTCTGGCATCTAGCCAAAACATCTCCAATAACTTTACTTCTTCATCTTTCCTCCTTTATTTCATCCTGATGGCACCACTGCCATCTCTTCTGTCTCTAAAGCTGAACTCTTCTCTCAAACCTTTGCTAACAACTCCACCTTGGATGATTCTGGGCTTGTCCTCCCTCTCCTCCCTCTGACTATTTCATGTCTACAATCAAAATTCTTCGTAAAGATGTTTTCCATGCCCTTGTTGACCTAAACCCTCGGAAGGCTTATGGACCTGATGGGGTCCCTCCTATTGTTCTCAAAACTGTGCTTCCGTGCTTGCACCTTGCCTGGCCAAACTCTTTCAACTATGTCTATCGACTTCTACCTTTCCTTCTTGTTGGAAGTTTGCCTACATTCAGCCTGTTCCTAAAAAGGGTGACCGTTCTAATCCCTCAAACTACCGTCCTATAGCTTTAATCTCTTGCTTGTCTAAAGTTTTTAATCTATCCTGAATAGGAAGATTCTTAAACATCTGTCACTTCACAATCTTCTATCTGATCGCCAGTATGGCTTCCATCAAGGTCGCTCTACTGGTGATCTTCTGGCTTTCCTTACTGAGTCTTGGTCATCCTCTTTTAGAAATTTTGGTGAAACCTTTGCTGTCGCCTTAGACATATCAAAAGCTTTTGATAGAGTCTGGCACAAAGCTTTGATTTCCAAACTGCCCTCCTACGGTTTCTATCCTTCTCTGAAACTTTATCTCAAGTTTCCTTTCCGACCGTTCTATTGCAGCCGTGGTAGACGGCCACTGTTCTTCTCTTAAATCTATTAATAGTGGTGTTCCTCAGGGTTCTGTCCTATCACCCACTCTCTTTCTATTATTCATTAATGACCTTCTTAACCAAACTTCTTGCCCTATCCACTCCTACGCTGATGATACCACCCTACATCTTTCCACGTCCTTTCAGAGACGACCAACCCTTCAGGAAGTCAACAGATCACGCAGGGACGCCACAGAACGCCTGACTTCTGATCTTTCTAAGATTTCTGATTGGGGCAGAGAAAATTAGTAGTTTTCAATGCCTCAAAACTCAATTCCTCCATCTATCAACTCGACACAACCTTCCAGACAACTATCCCCTCTTCTTCAATGACACTCAACTGTCTCCCTCTTCCACACTGAATATCCTCGGTCTGTCCTTTACTCATAATCTTAACTGGAAACTTCACATCTCATCTCTTGCTAAAACATCTTCTATGAAGTTAGGCGTTTTGCGGTGTCTCCGCCAGTTTTCTTGCCCTCCAACTGCTAACTCTGTACAAGGGCCTTATCCGTCCTTGTATGGAGTACTCTTCGCATGTTTGGGGGGTTTCCACTCACACAGTTTTATTAGATAGGGTGGAATCAAAAGCTTTTCGTCTCATCAACTCCCCTCCTCTGACTGACTGTCTTCAGCCTCTTTCTCACCGCCGAAATGTTGCGTCTCTTTCTATCTTTTGTCGCTATTTTCATGCTAATTGCTCTACTGATCTTGCTAACTGCATGCCTTCCCTCCTCCTGCGGCTTCGCTGCACAAAGTTTTTTTCTTCCTCTTACCCCTATTCTGTCCAATTCCCTAATCACTCATACCTTTCTCTGGTAAACTCTGGAACTCCTGCCTTCTGTATTTCCATCTTCCTACGACTTGGCTTCTTTCGAGAGGGAGGCTTCAAGACTTTAGTCCCAGGCTTTTGGCTAATTACTTTAAAATCTTTAAGGGAACTTGCAGTTTCAGTGGCCTTTTTAACTAATATTTTCTTGCCCTTGGCAGGTCTCCCTCTTACATCAAAAAGAAAAAAAAGATTGTTCCATACTAGTCTTCTCGGGTCTTGATTACTCTTAGCAAATTTGCATCATCAGCAAACAAATTAATATAACTGGTCACTCCATTCTGTATGTCGTTTAAATATATCTGGTACATAATGGGGCCTAACACTAACCCTTGTGGCACTCCACTTGTTACTTTAATCCTGGGTGAGTATGTTCTTCTGATCACAGTTTTCATCTCTCTGTCCTTCAAGTATTCCCTTATCCAATCTAACATTATATTCCTCTGAATCCTCCTATGTTTTCTAACTTCCAAAAAAAAGTCTGCTATGAGGGACTTCATCAAAAACCTTTTTATATGTCTAGGTACACAGTGTCCACCCATCCATCTCTTCTCTCCAGTCCTTCTACTGCTCTTGAGTAGAAACTTATTAGTAAATTTGACACACATGATGATCTTCCTATGCTGAACCCAAATTGTCTATTCGATATAGTAACTTGTTTTCTTCCAGATATTTAACCAATTATTCTTTGATAATAATTTCACATATCTTCCCCGCAACACTTGTAAGTGACGGTGTGCTGGTGGTAGTAATAGCAGTAATAATATTTCTTGCGTCAGTGATTATTTTTATCCATATTTCCAAGCGGAAGTGAATAATAATGATTTTGTAAGATTTAAATTTCGTTTGATATATCCATTTACTTTTTTCTTACCTTTTTATCTTTTTATTTATTTATTCATTACTTTTTTACGGGTATGAAATGTAACTATGTTAAACAAACATGCAGTCAGTCAGTCAGTGAATGGAGGAATCAATCAATACTGTATATGTATCTGTCAATCAGTCTATCTACTTATGTACAGTAGGTATGCATGTATGTATGATCTGTATTTCCTTTTTATCTAAATCAATCAATCAATCTATCCATATATTTTCTACTTTACTGATCGATCTATGTGTAACAACGCCACTATCACTACCGCTCTCTCTCTCGTGTCTCCAAGGTCTCGTCAGGAGTGTTCTGTTCTTGAGACATCTGCTGCAAGGTTGTGACGGGGTCAGCGGAGGCGGTGGAGAGGCCAAGGTTGTCAGGGGCACGGCCACGCATGGGTAAACCCGTACTTTGGATGCAGTGTCGCCACCTTAACTGAACAGGATGCTCTCTCTCTCTCTCTCTCTCTCTCTCTCTCTCTCTCTCTCTCTCTCTCTCTCTCTCCTTTCTTTTGTTTTGATTTCTTTTCTTTGATTTCTGTTTATTTTGTCTCCTTGTTTGTTTTTCTGTCTCTGTCTGTCTGTCTTCTTGAACTAACACTACTTGGTCTATTTATTCATTTGTTTATCATGTATTTTATTAGTTAGTGAGTCAGTTGGTCAATCAGTTAGTTTGTTAGTCAGTTGGTCAGTCTAGTCAGTTAGCCAGTCAGTCAATCAGTCAGTCAGTCTGTCATTTATTTAGTCAGTCAGTTTGTAAACAGTGTGGTACAAGGTGTTTCTGCTCCAACACATTATGTTCCCGTAAGTTAAGGTACATACTTCGGGTTTTCATAGTTGAAGTGATCTTTACAAATACTCGTATGTTTTGTTTTGCCTTATTTTGAAAAGAAAAAAAGTGCACTTAACAACCACTGTATTGCTTTGTTACCTCTACACGTTTTCTTTACTGACACATATTTATAAGTTGAATCTGTCATTTGCATTTTTGTAAGGCTTTGCCTGCATATAGAATACACACACATCCCAAAAAGATTAATTCCAAGTGGCGCCAAAAGAGTGCATAGTGATGAAGGAGATCTACCTCAATGAGCGGTTCCCACCACACGCGTCTTACACGTTAATTTCTCGAAAATTAAGCACACAAAATAAGCAAAAATTACACAGCGTATGTGTATAGGTTACTTTCGACTTTCGAAATTACTACTCAAAATATCAAATCCTGAAGTATTACGTACCTTAACTCGCGGGACACCCTGTATAAACCATCTTTGTATAAGTAGTGGTTGTCAGCAACATGCATATAATGTGTAGAGTATGTCCAAGGTTACAATTAGTCAGGGG
>NC_059302.1:17182252-17202252 GCF_017591435.1 Portunus trituberculatus | reverse complement strand
ATTGTGTTAATGATGGAGTGTTCTACAAGCTGAATAACAGACTTGGCATGATTCTGGGCAGAAATATAAATCGGATGAAATTTAGGTGATGAAAGTCCAAGTACCTATGCGGGCAACCTCTTTATCATGTATGGCGCAAGAAGAGGGTGTGTTAAATCAAGTTTCGGAACGTTTGGGTTGAGAGTAGGAGTACGTCTCCATATTAGACACTATCACCTCTGTTATGCGCTCAGCACACAGTGATAAGTCTCTTACACGGAAAAAATAATCATTTCAGGGAAAATCAGCATAGTACCCCCTTAAGTCTTCCAAATGGCAGAGACGAAACGTCAGGAGGTTCTCCCAAAGCGGAGGTGACTCAGGCTTTTCGCCTCTGCAAGCATCTATTTACTCTTAATCATTCATCTATTTGCTCATTTATTTACGAATCTATTAATACAATATGAATCTTTTATCTATTTTCTCAATTAATTACTTATGTTTATTTATCTATCTCAATCATTGTTCTCTTTACTCATTCATTTACGTGTTTATTCATTTGCTTTCAATCATTTCTCTATATACCTGAGCCAATGCTGCACATGGGATCAACACGACACAAGCACCGCAACACGGTTTTCATGGAGGAGGTAGTAGACACCTACCGAAACAATAACTTACTCCCAATGAGATCTAATAGCACTAGTTCAGAAGGTGCTGTGAACCTTCCATTAAAGCTAGTTGTGATCTCATTGAAAGTTTCCCTTTGTGTCTCACAACTCAAGGGGTAGTCACAGCCTACCCTCTAAAGACAGCTCTCCTTCTTCACACAAAACTACATGCACTTACCACACATACACCCTTCACACCAAATCAAAATTTAAAAGAAAAATGGGACCCAAAATAAACAACGCCTCGGAGTCCCCTCTGGGAGGGACCAAAATGTCCCCAGGTCGGACACCTCTCCTGTTGAAGACCACAAATGCCTTGACACCTCCCTCAACTTTTTCTACATTAACTTCTACAACATTCGCGGTCTTAGATCTAATTTTCAATCTGTGGAACACCACCTCTCCTCTACTAAACCTCATCTTCTTTTCCTCACCGAAACACAGCTGTCTGAGGCAACTGACAGTAGCCCTTCTCTGTTCCCTCCTACTTTCTCTATTCTCATTTTCATTCCAAAGCTGGATGTTGCGTCTATGTACGCAACGACTTAACTTGCTCTCGTGCCCACGCTCTTGAGTCTTCCGAATTTTCCACCATCTGGCTACGACTTAACAGTCACTCTCAAACTAAATTCATCTGTGCTGTTTATCTCTCCCTAACTCTTCTGACTATAGTAATTTCTTCGACTACTTAACTTCTAAAGTGGAGCACATTCTGTCCCTCTACCCTTTCGCTGAGATTTCCATTCTTGGAGATTTCAATGTTCACCACCAGCTTTGGCTTTCCTCTCCCTTCACTGACCACCCTGGTGAACTAGCCTTCAACTTTGCTATCCTCCATGACCTAGAGCAACTGGTGCAACACCCTACTCGTATTCCTGACCGTCTTGGAGACACGCCCAACATTCTTGATCTCTTCCTCACCTCTAACCCTTCTGCTTATGCTGTCACCCTTTCATCTCCGTTGGGCTCCTCCGATCACAATCTCATTTCTGTATCTTGTCCTATTTTTCCAATCCTCCGCAGGATCCCCAAAGCGAAGGTGCCTCTGGCGTTTTGCCTCTGCCAGTTGGGGGACCTGAGGAGGTATTATGCTGATTTTCCTGGAATGATTATTGCTTCCGTGTCAGAGACCCATCTCTTTGTGCTGAACGCATAACAGAGGTGTTAGTATCTGGCATGGAGGCGTACATTCCTCATTCTTTTCTCAACCTAAACCTTCTAAACCTTGGTTTAACTCAGCCTGTTCTCGTGCTATACATGATAGAGAGGTTGCCCACAAAAGGTACTTGAGCCTTCCATCTCCTGAATCTCATGCACTTTATATCTCTGCCCGGAATCATGCCAAGTCTGTTCTTCAACTTGCCAAACACTCTTTCATAAATAGGAAATGTCAAAATCTTTCAAACTCAAACTCTCCTCGTGACTTCTGGCATCTAGCCAAAAACATCTCAAATAACTTCACTTCTTCATCTTTCCTCCTTTATTTCATCCTGATGGCACCACTGCCATCTCTTCTGTCTCTAAAGCTGAACTCTTTTCTCAAACCTTTGCTCACAACTCCACCTTGGACGATTCTGGGCTTGTCCCTCCTCTCCTCCTCCCTTTTTTTTTTTTTTTTTTTTTTTTACATTACAAGGGCACTGGCCAAGGGCAAACAAAGTGTTGGAAAAAAAATCCCGCTGGTTGCCAGGCCCTGTTAAGAGGAAAGTAGAAAGAGAAAAACAAAAATCTAAAAGGAGGGTCCAGTTAACGTAAGAGGTGTCTTGACACTCCTCTTTTGAAAGAGTTTAAGTCATAGGCAGGTGGAAATACAGACACAGGTAGAGAGTTCCAGAGTTTACCAGTGTAGGGAATGAAGGAGTGAAGATACTGGTTAACTCTTGCATTAGGAAGATGGACAGAATAGGGATGAGAAGAAGTAGAGAGTCTTGTGCAGCGAGGCCGCAGGAGGGGAAGGCATGCAGTTAGCAAGTTCAGAAGAGCAGACAGCATGAAAACAGCGGTAGAAGACAGATAAAGATGCAACATTGCGGCGGTGACTTAAAGAATCAAGACAGTCAGTTAGAGGAGAAGAGTTGATAAGACGAAAAGCTTTAGATTCCACCTTGTTTAGTAAAGCTGTGTGTGGATCCCCAGACATGAGAGCCATACTCCATACACGGGCGGATAAGGCCCTTGTACAGAGCAAGCAGCTGGGAGGAGAGAAAAATGGACGAAGACGCCATAGGACACCTAACTTCTTGGAAGCTGATTTAGCAAGAGTAGAGATGTGAAATTTCCAGTTTAGATTTTTAGTGAAGGATAGACCGAGTGTGTTTAATGTAGAGGAGAGGGAAGTTGAGTGTTATTGAAGAAGAGAGGATAGTTGTCTGGAAGGTTATGTCGAGTAGATAGTTGTAGAAATTGAGTTTTGAGGCATTGAACAAAACCAGGTTTTCTCTGCCCCAATCAGAAACAAGTGAAAGATCAGAAGTTAGGCGTCCTATAGCATCTCGCCTTGAGTCATTTAATTGTTGTTGGGTTGGGCGTCTGTTGAACGCTGTTGAATAATGCAGGGTGGTATCATCAGCATAGGAGTGGATAGGGCATTGAGTCAGATTTAGGAGATCATTGATGAATAATAGAAAGAGAGTGGGTGATAGGACAGAACCCTGTGGAACACCACTGTTGATAGTTTTAGGGAAGAACAGTGACCGTCTACTACAGCAGCAATAGAACGATCGGAAAGGAAACTGGAGATGAAGGTACAGAGAGAAGGATAGAATCCGTAGGAGGGTAGTTTAGAAATTAAAGATTTGTGCCAGACTCTATCGAAGGCTTTCGATATGTCAAGGCCGACAGCAAAGGTTTCACCGAAGTCCCTAAAGAGGATGACCAAGATTCAGTTAGGAAAGTAAGAAGATCACCAGTAGATCTGCCTTTACGGAAACCATACTGGCAATCAGAGAGAAGGTTGTGAGCTGATAGATGCCTCATTATCTTCCTATTAAGGATAGACTCAAAGGCTTTAGAAAGGCAGGAAATCAAAGCTATAGGGCGGTAGTTAGAAGGATTGGAGTGGTCACCTTTTTAGGGACAGGTTGAATGTGAGCAAACTTCCAGCAAGAAGGATAAATAGAAGTAGAGAGACACAGATGAAAGAGTTTGACCAGGCAGTGAGCGAGTTCGGAAGCACAGTTTTGAGAACAACAGGAGGGACTCCATCCGGACCGTAAGCCTTCCGAGAATCAAGGCCAGAGAGGGCCAGGAAAACGTCTTTATAAAGAATTTTAATTTTAGGGATGAAGTAGTCAGAGGGTGGAGGAGTAGGAGGAATATGCCCAGAATCATCCAAAGTTGAGTTGGTAGCAAAGGTTTGAGCGAAGAGTTCAGCTTTAGAAAAGAAGAGACAGCTGTAGAGCCATCTGGATGAAGTAAAGGAGGGAAAGACGAAGAAGTAAAGTTGTTAGAGATATTATTGGCTAGATGCCAGAAATCTCGAGAGGAGTTAGAATTGGAAAGACTTTGACATTTTCTATTGATGAAAGAGTTTTTAGTAAGTTGGAGAATAGATTTGGCATGATTACGGGCAGAAATATATAGGGCATGAGTTTCAGCAGTTGGATGGCTACGGAACCGTTTGTGAGCCGCCTCTCTATCATTGACAGCACGAGAACAAGCAGAGTTAAACCAAGGCTTTTAGCTTTAGGGTTAGAGAAAGTATGAGGAATGTATAGCTCCATGCCAGAGATAATCACCTCTGTTATGCGCTCGGCACAAAGAGAAGGATCTCTGACATGAAAACAATAATCATCCCAAGGAAATCAGAATAGTACTGCCTTAGTTCCTCCCACTTAGCAGAGTTAAAATGCCAGAAGCACCTCCGCTTAGGCGGGTCCTGAGGCTGCACTGGAGTGATAGAACTGGTAACGGAAATTAGATTGTGGTCGGAGGAGCCCAACGGAGAGGAAAGTTTAACAGAGTAAGCAGAAGGGTTGGAGGTTAGGAAAAGATCAAGAATGTTGGGCGTGTCTCCAAGGCGGTCAGGAATACGGGTAGGGAACTTCACTAGCTGCTCTAGGTCATGAAGGATAGCAAAGTTGAAGGTTTGTTCACCAGGTTGGTCAGTGAAAGAAGATGAAAGCCAAAGCTGGTGGTGAACATTGAAATCCCTAAAATGGAGATCTCAGCAAAGGAAAGTGAGATAAGATGTGCTCCACCTTGGAAGTCAAATAGTCAAAGAATTTTACATAGTCAGAGGAATTAGGTGAGAGGTATACAGCACAGATGAATTTAGTTAGAGAGTGACATTGAAGTCTTAGCCAGATGGTAGAAAATTCTGAAGATTCAAGATTGTGGGCACGAGAGCAAGTGGTGTCGTTACGCACGTATGCGCAACATCCAGCTTTGGATTGAAAATGAGGATAGAGCAAGTAGGAGGGAACAGAAAAGGGGCTGCTGTCAGTAGTCACAGACAACTGTGTTTCAGTTAGGAAGAGAAGATGAGGTTTAGTAGAGGAGAGGTGGTGTTCCACAGATTGAAAATTAGAACGAAGGCCACGAATGTTGCAGAAATTGATAGTGAAAGTATTAGATGAAGTGTCAAGACACCCAAGGTCGACAGCAGAGGGCAGTCCGACCTGGGGACATTTATGGTCCCCTCCCCAGAGGGGGACTCCGAGGCAGGGCGTGGTGAAGCCATTATTAAATTTTGATTTGAAGAGAGTGTAAAAGTGTAAGGTGTTGTAGTGTAGTGTAGGAAGTAGTAGAAGTTGTCTTTAGAGGGCAGGCTGCAGCTGCTCAATTGTATAAATGAGACCACAAAGGGAACCGGGAAGAGAGGACACGGGGAATCACTCAGTCTGCAGCACTGCCTACATCCCCGTAAGTACCTCTCCTGGAGTATTCCACCGGGCGGCAGGTGACTACTGACTATTTCATGTCTACAATCAAAATTCTTCGTAATGATGTTTTCCATGCCCTTGCTGGCCTAAACCCTCGGAAGGCTTATGGACCTGATGGGGTCCCTCCTATTGTTCTCAAAAACTGTGCTTCTGTGCTTGCACCTTGCTTGGCCAAACTCTTCCAACTTTGTCTATCGACTTGTACCTTTCCTTCCTGCTGGAACTTCGCCTACATTCAATCTGTTCCTAAAAAGGGTGACCGTTCTAATCCCTCTAACTACCGTCCTACAGCTTTAATCTCCTGCTTGTCTAAAGTTTTTGAATCTATCCTGAATAGGAAGATTCTCAAACATCTGTCACTTCACAGTCTTCTGTCTGATCGCCAGTATGGCTTCCGTCAAGGTCGCTCTACTGGTGATCTTCTGGCTTTCCTTACTGAGTCTTGATCATCCTCTTTTAGAGATTTCGGTGAAACTTTTGCTGTTGCGTTAGACATATCAAAAGCTTTTGATAGAGTCTGGCATAAAGCTTTGATTTCAAAACTGCCCTCTTACGGCTTCTATCCTTCTCTCTGCAACTTTATCTCATGTTTCCTTTCCGACCGCTCTATTGCTGCTGTGGTAGACGGCTACTGTTCTTCTCCTAAACCTATTAATAGTGGTGTTCCTCAGGGTTCTGTCCTGTCACCCACTCTCTTTCTATTATTCATTAATGACCTTCTTAACCAAACTTCTTGCCCTATCCACTCCTACGCTGATGATACCACCCTACATCTTTCCACGTTCTTTCAGAGACGTCCAACCCTTCAGGAAATTAACAGATCACGCGGGGACGCCACGGAACGCCTGACTTCCGATCTTTCTAAAATTTCCGATTGGGGCAGAGAAAATCTAGTAGTTTTCAATGCCTCAAAACTCAATTCCTCCATCTATCAACTCGACACAACCTTCCAGACAACTATCCCTCTTCTTCAATGACACTCAACTGTCTCCTCTTCCACAATGAATATCCTCGGTCTGTCCTTTGCTCATAATCTTAACTGGAAACTTCACATCTCATCTCTTGCTAAAACAGCTTCTATGAAATTAGGTGTTCTGAGGCGTCTCCGCCAGTTTTTCTCGCCCCTCCAACTGCTTACTCTGTATAAGGGCCTTATCCGTCCCTGTATGGAGTACTCTTCGCATGTTTGGGGGTTCCAGTCACACAGCTTTGCTTGATAGGGTGGAATCGAAAGCTCTTCGTCTCATCAACTCCCTCCTCTGACTAACTGTCTTCAGTCTCTTTCTCACCGCCGAAATGTTGCATCCCTTTCTATATTTTATCGCTATTTTCATGGTAACTGTTCTACTGATTTTGCTAATTGCATGCCTCCCTTCCTCCTGCGGCTACGCTGCACAAGGCTTTCTTCTTCCTCTCATCTCTATTCTGTCCAACTCTCTAATGCAAGAGTTAACCAGTACGCTCAATCATTCATCCCTTTCACTGGTAAACTCTGGAACTCCCTCCCTGCATCTGTATTTCCGAATTCCTACAACTTGTCTTCTTTTAAGAGGGAGGTATCGAGGCATTTGCTCCCCTAATTCTGGCTGACGGTTTTTGGCACTTTTTGTACTCTTTGGAGAGCCAGCGCTCAAGTGGGTTTTTTTCTAACTTTCTTTTTTTTTTTGCCCTTGGCTGGCCCTCTTCCCTACGTAAAAAAAAAAAAAAAAAACGGGAATCTCAAGGCAGCGAGACAGACATCAAAGGAACAGGAGTAAGGAGCAAGGGTATTTAATGTTTAGCCTTTCCATGACAGAGGATGTTAAGCAGGGCACGAGACAGTGTTGTAAGCTTCTCAGAGATATGTCTTGTAGTGGCAGGGGCTCAAGAAATTACTTACGAAGATGAAGAAGGAAGGTTTCTCTCGTTGTGTAATGTTCCATTTTACTCACACTCCTGTGCTGTCCATCTTTTTACTAGTGCAGGAGTCACGTCTTTCATCTATTTTTGCTGGTAAACTATGTGTCTCTCTTGTCTAATGTTTAGGCGTGTCTTTCTGTCTGCAACTCGAACTTAATTGACCAAATCACTCCTGTTTATTTATTTATTTAATTCTAGTGTCATTATACATTTAATCTTTTTACCCGACTCGAGTAGCCTTTGTCTATTGCTTTCCTAATGCGTGGTTATTCTTGTTATGTTTCGATGAATTCACGCCAAAACATACGATTTTCAATCATTTCACTTATCGTGGCGATCATGCATTGTGCTCTTCTCTTTCTTACATTATTTATTTTTCTCTCTACTTCTTTCTTTCCTCTCTTGCTTCCTACCTCCCTTTTCTTTCTTCTGCTCCTCATTACTCACCTTTTTTCCTCCTCCTTCCTCCCACCCCTTATCTCTCGTATATATTTTTATCCCTCACTCCTGTCTGCGTTGCGTGAAGAACAAAGGCGTGCAAGACAGAACAGGCAGGACAGGACACACGTCAGCCCTGTCCTTATTTTGTATTCTGGGAAAGCAGGGAGATGGTAAATGATAGTAATGATGATGAGGAGGAAGAGTTAAAGGAGGAGAAGGAGGAGGAGGAGGAGGAGGAAGAGGAGGAGGAGGAGGAGGAGGAGGAGGAGGAGAAGGAGGAGGAAAAAGATGTGTGTGTGTGTGTGTGTGTGTGTGTGTGTGTGTGTGTGTGTGTGTGTGTGTGTTGTGTTTTCTGTATGTTGTGAATAATGAACTCATAATCATTTTACCCAGACACGTTAGCATAGCCTTGTTTATGCTTCTGCACACACACACACACACACACACACACACACACACACACACACACACACACACACACACACACATATGCGCGACCTTTAAATCACAGAAAACAAGATATGATTGATTGACGGACAAATGCACTGCTATTCACACACACACACACACACACACACACACACACACACACACACACACACACTTGAACTGGATATTTCAGCTCTCTCTCTCTCTCTCTCTCTCTCTCTCTCTCTCTCTCTCTCTCTCTCTCTCTCTCTCTCTCTCTCTCCCATCCTTCTTTATCTCTCCTATCCTCCCTCCACCCCAGTCATTGTTTACATAAGCCTTCATCAATCACAGCCGCACATCACACGCCCGCCGCCCCGCTAGCTTAACTAAGCACTGTGTAAAGAGTTCTCCGGGGTATGAGTCAGCTCAGCAAGGAATGCGCTTATGGCTTACAGCTACGAGGCCTGCGCATGTTGTTACCGATTTCAGTGGAGATGGCGGTGCTGTGAAACCTTTTGTGTTGAAATGGTCTTAAGGTTAGAGCGTGTAGAGGATAGTGAAGGGGAGATGAAAGGGTGGTAAGTAACAGTAAAGTGGTAAAAGGGGAGGACAGATGCTAGTTGAGGAGAAGAGATGAAGGGAGAGAAAAATAAGAAGGAATGTGTATGTAGAGAAGAGTAAAGGGGAAATAAGAGTCTCGGTGTTATAGGGAGGTGGTGAAAGAAGAGAACAAATGTTACGTAGGTGAGGGGAGATTACGAAGGGAGAAAAAATAGGAACAAGTAAGGAAAAGTGAAGGGATGATAAGAGTGTGTTTGTGAGATAGTCTTGACCTTGCTCCTTTTCGTTCCGTTACCTTCCTCTTTCTTTCCATTCTTTTCCTTCTTTTATCTCTGCTTTGTTCTGTCCCGTTCCGTTCCGTTCCGTTATTGATCAAAGTACATCACGTTATCTTGGGAAAACTCTACACAAATGACGTATTCTTGCTTCTGTTTGTGTATTTCTCTTCATCTGTGTTTTACCTCCCTTGCATTTAATTTCTCCATTTTCCATATACGAGTTCCTTTAATTTTTTTCTATTTCCTTTTCAATTACAATGTGTCCGTGACTTAAGATACGTACTTGGGATTTGACAGTTCAGTTAATCTTAAGTCGATAATATTTTATGAACATATGCTGTCTTTTGCTTTGTTTTGCAAGTAATTAACGTGGAAGTCATCTGTAGCAGGAAATACTCGTCTGGCTGGGGCTCTTCCTCCCTCCCTCTTTCCTTCCCGACTTACTACGTATTCGAGTGGTATTAATCATTTGTGTTCAATGTACGCAGTCATAACCTTATTGGGAATAGTTAACAAAGGACAAATTAAAATTTCGTATTTGTCAATCAACTAAATGTTCATTTTCAAACATTTGGGAGGCGGTGGTGTAGTGGATAAGGTGTTGAGAATGAGATTGGGCGGACGTCCATATATAGGTTCGAATCTCAGCATGTCTTCTTAATAATTTCGTTATTTATTGAGAGATTTAAAGTTCCCTATAAGTCACCGTGATCACCTAGGTTCTAGGTGGAGGTGTAATTGCCTTACACCAAAGATGCGCTTAGGTGATGATTTAGGCCTTATTATGGGTATATAAATAAAATTGCCTGCGGAAAACGTCACACATGGAGACTGGAAAGTATCGACTAGTTGGTGCCTTGGCGGGAAGTGAATGTAAACAAACAGCTACCCACTAAGATGTCTTCCTCCAGTGACGATGCTGAAGCGATGGTTGCTCTTCTTTCGGCCTACCTGAAGAGTCAGCAGAAAAGAAAATGCCTGTGGATATGTCCCTGGCTAAGTAGAAGGAAAGAGGGAGTGTCTACCACACACTAATCTTAAGAGGACTATGAACAATTGTGATCAAATTGAATCCTGACAAGTATTCAATCCTCACCTCCAACAACACCCTGCAATGAAGGAAATAGTTTTTGGAGAGTGGCAGCTATTTCGTCGAGCGACAATTTGCGCAAGCTTTTTTTTTACTGTATAATTCATTTCTCTTTTTTCCTCACCAACTCTATCATCTTCTTTATATCTGTAGACCACATTTTCACAGCTTACTCCGTGACGTCACAACGTAAATGAAGTCGCAAATCGACTGAACAAGATCAACATGTTGGTCTTGTTTTGCGACTGGTTTCTCCAGTCGCTAGGCATCGATATTCAGTCGAAAACTCTACCGACCTGCAATTTATGTTGCAAATTGGCACGTGTGAACCCGCCTTTATACACAATAAATCAATTAATGCCTTCGGCACTACTCGAGTACGTACCGACCCGAGGAAAAAAGGGAGAGCAGGTTCTGCTACACACAACTTCGACGTGAAATGAAATAAAGCAAAACACAACATAAGTGTATAGAGCACTTTCGAATTAAAATTACCTGAAAGATCAAAACCCAAAGTATATGTAGGTATATTTTAATTCGCCCTGTATACTTCTTCTTTTCTTTTGTTTCTAATTTTCTTTGGTTTCTTTCTTTTCATTCAGGAATAAAGCTTACTTTTTATTTTTAAAGTCCTTTTATTTTCATCTCTTCTCGCATTCAAATTTCTGATCAACATAGTTTCTCATCTAAGCATCGCTAAGACATTAATCTGCTGTTGTCATCCTTCAAAAGTTATAGTTCTCTGTGAATTTTCAACTGTTTAAATGAGAAGGATAAACTAAACTATTTTTGTATGTAAAGTGATTTAATTGTTTATTTACAAAAAGATATATCCATAATGTAGTAGTATATTATTTACATGATTTAGTTAAAGGACATAAATGTACATTATATCAGGAGAGAGAGAGAGAGAGAGAGAGAGAGAGAGAGAGAGAGAGAGAGAGAGAGAGAGAGACTACACACGCACACCACATCACACCACACATTTCAAGTCGACGTAATACAGTCGTCAGAACTTTGAACTCTTGACTAGATACAAGGAAACGCCATAAATAACGGGATAGGATTGCCTTGGAGAGAGAGAGAGAGAGAGAGAGAGAGAGAGAGAGAGAGAGAGAGAGAGAGAGAGAGAGAGAGAGAGAGAGAGGGAGGGAGGGAGGGAGGAGAAAGGTAGGCAGAATGGAGAGGGGAAGGAAAAGATAAATGGGCAGAGGTTTGTATAGGAGTATGACAAAGAGATGGACAAGAAGGAATGATGAAGTAGATGAAATACACAAAAATTTGCATTAAGTCGAGAATTTGAAAAGTAAATTAAGTCCAAAAAAGAGAAAATATGATAGAAAAAAAATGAAAAATGAAAAAAAGATGGAAAAAAAATTGTAAAAAGACGATAGATAAAAGTTTAACCTAAGATTCTCAATTGCAAAGAATATTGAGGCTTGAATCACTTAAAATGTATTTTCCTTAGAAAAAAAAAAATTGTATGAGAACAACAAAAAAGTTAGAAGGAAAAGAGAGAGAGAGAGAGAGAGAGAGAGAGAGAGAGAGAGAGAGAGAGAGAGAGAGAGACGCACTAAAAATAATAATATTTCACTAAAAGGGGAAATTAATGAAAAAAAACATTCAAACTGAGGGAAGAAAAAATACTTACTAAAAACTAAAATAAAAATAAAGTGGGTCTCACCAAGTCTCACCTGGTCACCTGTCTCACCTGGCGGTCTGGCTGTCACTTGGTCACTGCCATAACACCTGGTACATGTTGTCACCCGTTCGGAAGAAGATGAATGACTTCCCCGTGTTGGCGGCCTGACGTGCGAGATCGCGGGCTGCCTGGGGCGTGGCGAACGAGGCGGTCAGACCGTTGGGTGTGACGTGGGCCTGGACTGACGGTGTGTCCTTGGGTCGTAAGGTCGTTGGTGTTGGAGTTACAGGTCGTAGTGGTCGATGCAGTAGTGGTTGCGATTGTGGCAGTAGTTTTGGTGGTTGTGGTGGTGGGGCATGCGTGGCAGTCACTGTGGTGGGGGAGAGAGAGAAAACAGCTGATTGTGGTGTGGTTAGTGTGGGTTTTGGCGAGTCTTTATGAGTAGGAGACGTAGGCAAGGCGGTGCGAGGTCTTATACTGGTGGAGGGACGTGACGGGGAGGTAGTGACGGTGAGGCGGGCTGTTCTCTCCCCTCCCGTTACTTTCTGAGAGGGAAGGGGGTTGGAGACAATGGAGAGAGGAGGGAAAATAGCTCTGACTGAAGGATGAGGATGGTGAGGAGAGGGGGATGATGGGATTAAGGGAGTAGAGAGGAGGTTATACTTCTGGAGGGTAGGCGTTGGGGATGTGGAGTTGGTGAGGATTTCAATGGAATAAACCCCCCAAATTCTATTAATGGTGGTGTGGGGAGCTTCTTACTCTCCCTCCCTTCCCTATTATCTTTTCCCATCTTCTCGACCTCCTTAGTCTCTCTCATTCCCTCAATAACCTTTCCTATTTCTTCTCTAAGTTTGTCCAGGAACTTCACTTGACCTCTCCTAGCTGTGTTCGTGTTCTTGTTCTTGTTTCCAGTGCTTGTGAGTCTGTCCCTGTCCTTAGTTATTCCTCTTAAACTTCCTCTATCTTTGTTACTAACGCTACTAATGCTATGACTACTGCTTATGTCAGTGGTAGGAATATCACTTAGTGTTCCCTTGTTTGGTTCAGCTGAAAGTCTAGCGAAGTGACCCACGTTCTTATTTTCAAGGTTTATATTATTTTCCCTTCTTGTATCTTCGTTTTCTTTCACGTTTTCTTTGGTGGCCTGCTGTCTCTTACTGCTATCACTTTTCAAATTTGAACTCTTACTACTGACGAAGGAGGAGGAGGAGGAGGAAAAGGAGAAGATAAGGAAGAAGAGGAGGAGAGGATACTGTCTCTATTTCCACCTCGCCCTCTATTATTAGCACTACTGCCATTACCGCCGCTACTACTACTACTACTTTTACTGGTGATTCGCGAGATGTCTCTGTTAAGTGCAGCTGCTAAGTCCATCACAGTCTCACTATCAACAGCAGTGTGTGTGTTGGTGTTCCCTTGAGTTACATTACCATTCAGAGTATTGGCAGCTATAAGAGTGCGTGGAGGTGTGTTGTGGGTGTTTGGCATGAGTGTGGTGGGTGTGGGCGTGCTTGGTAATGCAATGCTGTCTTTACCTCCCATATGGGGCCCCCTGTGCAGCCCTTGGTCCGCTGCTACAGAGAAAAGGCGTCCAAAGGCGGCAAGGAAAGGAGAGGCTGGTCTAGTGACGCGAGGCTGAGGGAGTGGAGGCGAGGGTGTCGTGATTCTGAAAGCGTCTCTAGTTTTGGGGGACGTGGCTTGTGGGAGGATGAGGCCGTCAGGGGTGAGAACTGTCTTCGGAGTCTGCGTGGGATGAGGGGTGAAGGCTGTTTTTCTGTCTGATGGGGCGGGGGTCGGGACGCTGAAGCTTAGGAACGAGCCACTGAAGGGCGTAGTGGAGAGTGTGGGAGACGCAAGTGTGGTGGATGAGGCGCGTGGAGGCCGCTCAGTGGAGAAGAAACGGAAGAAGGGCGCCATGGAGGTGGACGTGGGCGTGGGCGTGGGCATGGAGGTGATCTGTGGCCCTCTTGGTCTGTCTTGAATGTGGTTCTTGGTGCTTTGGTGCCCCATCTTAAGGAAGCTGAAGGAGTTGCTTCTGTTCTCCTCCTCGAGGTCCACGCCCTCAGAGGTCCTGCTGGATGGCCCCAGAGTGGCGAAGGTGACACGGGGACCTGGAGGCGGCAAGGTGGGCTGCTGGCGGATAATTGGAACTGGGGACGTGGGGAAGCGACGAGACCCTGGAGACGGTGGGGCAAAAGTGACTGGACCCCTTGGCGATTGTGTGGGGAAGGTACCAAGGGGCCCTGGGGCCTGAGAAAATGGCTGCTGAGGAATCACTGGAGCTGGAGATGTGGGGAAGTGGTGGGATCCTTGGGATGGTGTGGAAAAAGTGACTCGGCCCCGTGGTGGCTGCGTGGAGAAGGTGACACTGGATCCTGGGGTCGGGGACGACGGCTGCTGGCGGGTTATTGGGGCAGGGGACGTGGGGAATTGGCGAGGACCTGGAGACGGCGTGGAAAAAGTGACTTGGCTTCTTGGTGATGGCGTGGAAGTGACGCGGGTCCTTAGGGGTGGTGACGAGGGCTGCCGAAAAACAAATGCAGCTGGGGAAGGCGTAAAGGCAAGCCTGGATGGCGTAGGTGTTGGGGAGAAGCTTGGGGAGGTTGGAGAGGCCCTCACTGGGGAGAGGAAGGCGTGGTGATGGAAAGGGGACAGTGAGGGCCTCGACACTCTTGAAGGGGTCGGTGGAGAAGGAGTGCTGAGCGGGACGGGACGAAGTGTTGGGTTGTTGGCATGTAGGGAAACGAAACTGGCAGTGGTGGTGGTACCTGGCTGGCTCTGCTGGCCCTGGCTGCTGCTGCTGAGAACAGAACCTGAAGGAATACTACCAGACCCATCCTGGCGGGACCTAATCCTCGTGGACTCAAAGAACGGCAGGAATTGAAAGTTCACGGCGTCAAACTGTGAATTGAAGGAGTTGAGCGGCCGCCCTGTGGATGGTTGCGTGGGTTGCTTGGGGGTAGTGACGTTTGGACGGCGGGATCTGATGAAGGAAGGCCGACTGGTGGTGAAGAAGGCGGGATGGGACGTGGTGACGAAGGTGGGGGAGGGCGTGCTGACGAAGGGAGGCCGTGGCGTAGTGAAGGAGAGCGGATGCGATGTTGGATTGAATGCAGGAAGCCTCGAGGGATTGAAGACGGTGAAGGGAGGACCGGAAGAAGGAAGTGACGGTGCTGCGGGAGAGGATGAAGATGATGATGATGACGACGAGGAAGAGGGTGATGGCGTGACTGTATTGATGACAGTGAAGATGCTTGGCGTGACGGAGGCGAAGGGGGACGGGGTGACGCTCGGAGTAAAGACTACAGGACGAGGGGAGAAAGCGACAGGCCTCGGGGAGGTAACCACGGGGATAGTGGTGGGGGTGAATCTTTGTGGGGTGAACGGGGTGCTGATGAAGGGAGAGTCGAAGGTGGTCGGAGCAGGTGAGGTGAAGGTGTTAAGGGCTGTGATTGGAGGGATGTCTGTAGAGGTGGCGGGATTAGAGGTGGGGCGGCGGGTGATGACGGAGGCACCAACTTGCGGGCGCCCGGAGAAATTTGGGGTGGAGGGGGAAACATTGGGGAAGGGCGTGGGGCGCGGCGTCAGGAAGCTGTCTTGTATCCCTGTCTCCTGCTGTGGCTCGGCAGGGAGTCGCGGCACGTCCTCCACCAAGCGTCGAGGGACGTCGCCTGCGAAATTTTGCTTGATGCTAGGGGTGCGGGTGGCGTCTGTTCCCTGAGGCGTATCCCTGGAGGAGGTGGAGGATCGCGTTCTGCCGCCGCTTCTACTGGGAGCACGAGAGCTGTTGGGTCTGCCTCTGCTGGTGGTGCCTCTGCCCTGTCCGCGGCGTTTGCTGGAGGAGCCCCGCCTGCTGCCTGGTCTGTAAGTGGTGGCCTCGGGCTCCGTGGTGGTGGGGGGAAGTGTGGTGGTGCTGGTGGTGGTAGAACGGGAGGAAGGGCGCCGCAAGGAGGGAGACGTTGGACGGATTGTGGTAGATCGGGAGATGGGGCGGCGTGTGGGTAGGCGTGGGCGTGGAGTCGTTTTGTCCTCCATCACCTGAGTGAGAGGCTTGAGGGAGTGGGAGTTTGCCTTGAGCGGCCCTAGCTTCCTGCCCCATGTCAGGGAGTGCACGTTGGAGGGCGTGATGGCCGCCAGCTCGAAGTAGTCTTGCTCCTCCACCACCTCATCTTTCTCCTCTTCCAGAAACTCCCTCCCCTGCACTTGGTCTTCCACCTTTTCCACTTCCCGCACAAGATCCCTCCCTTGCACTCCCTCTTCCACCTCCCTCACAAGTTCCCTACCCTGCACCTCATCGTCTCTAATCTTTTGTACCTCTCTAACCACTTCCTTACCCTCCACTGTACCCACAGGCCGCTTTACCTTCACTATACGGGCTCGACCCCTACGCCCCTTTTTGTATGTCGTCGAGACCACCACTTCGTCCTTGGCTGCACCCTCTACAGCGTTGGGAGTGCTCGAGGCGAGAAGCTGCTGCTCTGGCTCCTTGCTACTCTGACCCCGTGTCCGCCCCTGCCAAGGTGAGGAAGTGGAAGGTGTCGTAGAGATGGTTTGTGCTCGATCCCTTCTTGGTAAGGAAGTGGAGGAGGTCGGCATTTGTCCCTGTGTGGATAAGGATGTGGAAGGAGACTCGGTCCGCCTAGATATGGATGTGGAGGGGGTGTTTGTTTGTTCGGATGTAGATGTGGTGGGTGTGGTGGGTGTTTGTACTCGTCCTCGTCTGAGTGAAGGCGTGGTGGGTTTGGTGAATGTGGAGGAGGCCCTTGTTCGTGTGGAAGAGGCCCTTGTTCGCGTGATCTTTGAACGACGCCCGAATGTTGATGCTGAGGTGTTGTTCTCCTTGACTTTTCCTTCTTCTTCTTCTTCTTTAACTTTGTCTTTGTCTTCTTTTTTTCCTTCTTGTTTTTCTTGTTTTTCTTGTTCTTCTTGTTTTTCTCCTTTTTCTCCTTCTTCTCTATCTCTTCCTCTTCCTCTTCCTCTTCTTCTGTTTCTTTCTTCTTCTCTTCTTCTTTGGATTCGTTCCAGTATTCCTCTTGCTCCTCCTATTCTTCTTCCTATTTCATCCTCTTTTACTGCTCCTATTCTCTTCCCTAATACATTCTCTCCTCCTCGTTCTTCTCCTCCTCCTTCTCCTTCTCCTCCTCCTTCTACTCCACCAGTGTCGATGCGGTTGGGAGTAGGAAGGCGGCTCTTGGTCCTCGTCAGTCTCCTCTGGTCTGTGAGTGAAGGGGTGCGCATCGTTGACACACTCTGTAGTAGCGTCACAGCATGCAGCACTGCGTCACTTGGAGTTTCCTGTTCGCTTTCCGCCTGAGAACCACACAGTAGCAGCGCCGACACCACCACCGCCACTGCTGCCTGAAATGAAGAAGGGAGATGAACTGATCTGGTGTCATAACCTTTTCACTGTTAGAATTTGTCTCGTTAGTACGTGAAAATAGACAAAATATGAGAAGGAAGGAAGGAAGGAAAGATAGAGCTGTGAGGGATACAGTCTAAGGTCGGTTTTTGTCCAGTTCTCACTATGGAAGTACGTAATTATTTAAGTAGAAAGTGAAAATTTTGGGAAATATGAACTTCTGACGCAGGAGGAGAGGAAGGGAGAGGAAAGGAGGAGAGTGTTTATCATAGTATCCAGGTGCAATGTTAGTATGTCCTCAGGTGAAACACGTTATGTTCCCCCATGTGTTGCGTCTCTCCAGGTGTGTTATGTACAAGCGCCTCCAGAGGTTTTATCACCTGCACTTTCTTTCTCTCTCTCTCTCTCTCTCTCTCTCTCTCTCTCTCTCTCTCTCTCTCTCTCTCTCTCTCTCTCTCTCTCTCTCTCTCTCTCTCTCTCTCTCTCTCTCTCTCTCTCTCTCTCTCTCTCTCTCTCTCTCTCTCTCTCAAGGTTCAGGAATCTGATAGCGGTGCTTGAGTGGCATATCATATCTATGCATGATTTTCTTCCAATTTTAATGTGATTGGTTCTGACCAAGAACAAATAAAAAGATACCCCAAAAAAGAAGACCTACTAAAGCTGGCAATGCTTAAAGAAAGCAGTCGAAAGAAATCTCTCAATTGAAGCTCTCTCCTGAAAGAGCTTAAATCATAGGTAGTACAAGAAACATTTCAGGGAGCTTTAGATTCTACAGAATTTAGAGACAAGATCATCTGGATTAGGTAACAGCAATGGAATGACAGTAACAGGTTCAAATGTAATTCTAAAGAAATAGAAAGAAACTAGTTGACTAAATTAGACTCCGTAATCAGGTTGTTAATGCTGAGTTATTAGGGAGGTTGAAAAGATGATTAGACGAGCTTATGGGAGAAGATGATAATTGGAAGTAGGTAGGTATGTTTCATACTAGGACTGCCACGTGTAGGCCTGATGGCTTCTTGCAGGTCCTCTTATGTTTTTAACTAAAGTGTCTTATTTATGATTATTTGTACGTATTCGAACTGAGTAAGAGACCTTGGTTTGTCTTTGTTGAGCATTTTTAGCACATTTAATTACTGTACGCTCTTTTTCTCTTTTTATCTCTACCTCCTCTTAACTATTCTCTGCCACATCAGTCCTTCCCTTTTATCATCCTCCTTAATTTAACTTTTACTTAAGTGACACCAGCATTTGCCTTCCGGGTTTGCTTTTGAGTGTGTTTTCTTTACGTTATTATTATTGGCAGTGTTGTGGTTTCATAATTCTGCCAAGTCTGCATCATCATGACTACGTTTTTTATTTTTTGTTTTTACATTGTGGAGTAACTGCCGACTTCTAAGAGAGAGAGAGAGAGAGAGAGAGAGAGAGAGAGAGAGAGAGAGAGAGAGAGAGAGAGAGAGAGAGAGAGAGAGAGAGAGAAAATGATGATGAGAATGAAGAAAGGAGGATGATGTTGATGATAATAATGATGATAAAATTGATAATGATAATATGATTGCATTACAGATGATGATGTTGAAGGTAGTGATAGTGATAATGATGGCGATGATATCGATGTTGATGATGACAGTGATGATGATGATGATGGTGACGATAATGGTGAGGAGGAGCACCGCACGTGCACCATGGGAAAAGTGAGATAGGGGAAACTCATCTCGAGGGAGGGAGGGAGGGAGGGAAGGAGGGAGGGAGAGAGAAAGTTATGGGGGAGTAGAGAGAGAGAGAGAGAGAGAGAGAGAGAGAGAGAGAGAGAGAGAGAGAGAGAGAGAGAGAGAGAGAAGAGATGAGAAAACAGCAAACTAAAAAAAAAAAGGATAAGCAAGAAAATGAACAATTTATTGGAAAAAATAGTAAATAAGAATCAAATGATTAAATAGCTGAAAAAATAGATAAATGTTAGAAAATAAATAAGAACTTAAAAAAGAAAAGAATATGTATAATCGAATGAAAGTGAATAACTGATTAAGAAGTGAATGATAGAAAAGTCTGAAAAAAAATGATACATAACTGAGACAAAAGAAATAATGAATAAGAAAAAAAGTCACTCCTAATCACTGCAAATCACTGTACAAACTAAAAGAAAACATGACGAAACACTAAAACAATACACATATAACGAATAAGAAGACATAATAACTCCAAAACGATCGAAACATTAAGTAATCAAACAGGAGAAAAATACAAACTAGCCATGCTGATAAACACACAGACAGACAGACAGACACCAGCGCACCAGAATTCACGTTACTCTCAATTAGACACCTGCGTTGCGTCATAACCGTGATGCTGGGTGGCGTAACATCTGCTACTGTTAGAACGTAAGAACACGAGGGAAGCTGCGATTAGCCAGGTCTACACGTGATGGACCCTATATAAAACATGTTTACGTATTTCCACCAAGGAGAACAAGAACAAGAAGAACAAGAGCAAAAAGAACAAGAAGTATAAGAAAGAAAGAACGTAAGAACATAAGACACGTGGCAGTCTCCTAACATATTTTCATTAAAAAGAAAACAAAAGAAGAGAACATAAGAATATATACTGTAAATTGCAAAAAAAGTCATCAGGTCTATACGTGGTACTCTCCGTACAAGACATACCTACAGTACTCGTTCCTACTTATCATTCCTATTCAAAAATGCATCTTATCTTTTTAAAAATACCTATTGATTCGGCACAGTATACCTGATCACTGAGTCTACTCCATTCATCTGCCACTCGATCTG
>NC_059302.1:17144752-17177252 GCF_017591435.1 Portunus trituberculatus | reverse complement strand
GAAACTATAATGAAAATTTCAATAGAAGTTCCTGGGCAGACTATATTGCTTCCTGTGTACACTGCGCCGCTTGACACGCATGGAGAACTTGACTGAGTAACCTGTCAGTGTTTCATCAGATCATCAGACAGCCGGATATGATCTTCCACTACAGCATCCGTGTCATGTTTCACGAGCTGCCGTGTGTGGTATGGGTGGCCCTTGTGGTGCTGTCACTTATGCTCTTATGTTCACTGCAGTCTTCCTAAATTCTGTTTCATTATAGCTCCTCTTTTTTTCTCTCTCTCTCTCTCTCTCTCTCTCTCTCTCTCTCTCTCTCTCTCTCTCTCTCTCTCATCTAACACAACATCTATGTAGTCTTATTGTTACTTTTCTTTGTCTTCATTTCCTTCTTCGTATTCTTGATCCATCTATAACTGCTACTACTACTACTACTACTACTACTACTACTACTACTACTACTACTACTACCACCACCACCACCACCACTATTACTACTACTACTACTACTACTGCTACTACTATTAGTAGTACTACTACTTCTACTACTACTACTACTGCTACAGTACCACTACCACCACATTTATCTACACTTCCTCCCCCATCCCCCAGTCCTTCCTTCGCACCTTGCACAAGCCGCGCGTATCCGTTGTGTATTAGTCAATGTAATACTGTAAGTTTGTATTACGCAACACTTCGCAATGGGGAGGTTATGCATACGTCCCTCCTCCTCCCTCGTCTCCTCCTCCTCCTCCTTCTCCTCCTCCTCCTCCTGCTCCTCCTACTCCCTCACCCCAAAAATCCCTCTTCTGCATCGCTGCTTCCCTCTTGCGCTGTGACACCTCGGGGTATTGTGTTCCTCCTCCTCCTCCTCCTCCTCCTCCTCCTGGTTTCAACAAAATTTCAACGAAATCGAGAAATAGCAATGATTTTCAGGGTGTTTCTCCCGTGTGTGTGTGTGTGTGTGTGTGTGTGTGTGTGTTTTATTCACCACGGTCGTCTGATGGTCACCCAGACAGCCATTTCCCTACGGAAAGACCCCAAAGCTCATTCTGACCAATATGTGTGTGTGTAATTCACTGTTTGATCTGCTGCAGTCTCTGACGAGACAGCCAGACGTTACCCTACGGAACGAGCTCAGAGCTCATTATTTCCGATCTTCGGATAGGCCTGAGACCAGGCACACACCACACACCGGGACAACAAGGTCACAACTCCTCGATTTACATCCCGTACCTACTCACTGCTAGGTGAACAGGGGCTACACGTGAAAGGAGACACACCCAAATATCTCCACCGGCCGGGGAATCGAACCCCGGTCCTCTGGCTTGTGAAGCCAGCGCTCTAACCACTGAGCTACCGGGCGTGTGTGTGTGTGTGTGTGTGTGTGTGTGTATGTTCAATTATTGGCTTATTTACTGGCTACGTAGAGAGAGAGAGAGAGAGAGAGAGAGAGAGAGAGAGAGAGAGAGAGAGAGAGAGAGAGAGAGAGAGAGAGAGAGAGAGAGAGAGAGAGAGAGAGAGAGAGTGTGTTAAATGGACAAATAGATAAATAAACAAATAAATCAATAGACAAGAGGGCACAGACACGCACACAGAGAGACAGACAACAAGACACAGAATACCTAAGACACGCTTCACACACACACACACACACACACACACACACACACACACACACACACACGGCACGTTTCCCACAGCTCAACTGGAATAGAATTTAGGGGATTGCCTTCGTCGCTCCTTAGCCGTTTCGCACGCCAGTCACAGCCGCGCCATTGTCAGGAGTAGGAGAAGTAGTAGTAGTTGTAGTAGGAGAAGGAGGGGGAGGAGGAGGAGGAGGAGGAGGGGCGAGAAGGAGGAAAACTTTTACTACATCTCGGCAGATTCACTTTTTATTCACTTTCGTTTTCTCCTTTGCGCCTTCTAGTTTTTGTTTTTGTACTTTATGAGTATGTGTTTACTGTTTTGATGTGCGTGGTACTACTGGTGATAGATGGGATGGTAGTAGTAAAAAAAGCAGCAGTAATAGTAGTTGCAGTATTACTATTAGTATCAGTATTAGTATTAGTAGTAGTAGTAGTAGGAGCAGTATAAGTAGTACTTTTTGTTGTTGTTGATATTAATGCTGTTGTTCTTTCGCTCATTTCTTATTTTCTTTCATTCTTTCTTTCTTTCCTTCTCACTTTCTTTCTTTTTCTCTTTTTTGTACTCTTTTCTCTTTTCTTTTTCTGATTATATCTTAAGTTTTCGGTAATGATGCTTTCTTGTTGTTTTCTTCTTTAGTTGCTCTTTTCTCCTCTGACAGTAGAAGTAGTAGTAGTAGTAGTAGTAGTAGTAGTAGTAGTAGTAGTAGTAGTAGTATTGGTAGTAATAATAGTATTAGTAGTAGTAGTAGTAGTAGTAGTTGTAGTATTGGTAGTAATAGTAGCAGTAGTAGTAGTAGCAGTAGTAGTAGCAGAAGTAGTAGTGCATTGGCAATAACAGCATTAGTGTGCAGTAGCAGTAGTAGTAGTGGCAGTAGCAGTAGCAGTAGTAGAAGCAGTAGCAGTGGCAGTATTGGTAGTAATGGTAATAATAGGTGTAGTAATAGTAGTAGTAGTAGTAGTAGTAGTAGCAGTAGTAGTAGTAGTAGTAGTAGTAGTAGTAGTATTGGTAGTAATGGTAATAATAGCCGTAGTAATAGTAGAAGTAGCAGTAGTAGTAGTAGTAGTAGTAGTAGTAGTAGTAGTAGTAGTAGTAGTAGTAGTAGTAGTAGCAAAACAGTTACCTTTTGTACAGACAAACAGGTATTTTGGTATATTCTCTCGTCAAATACACCTACGTATCCTTGCTTGCGTCATCGTGTGTGTGTGTGTGTGTGTGTGTGTGTGTGTGTGTGTGTGTGTGTGTGTGTGTGTGTGTGTGTGTGTGTGTGTGTGTGTGTGTGTGTGTGTGTGTGTGTGTGTGTGTGTGTGTGTGTGTGTGTGTGTGTGTGTGTGTGTGTGTGTGTGTGTGTGTGTGTGTGTGTGTGTGTGTGTGTGTGTGTGTGTGTGTGTGTGTGTGTGTGTGTGTGTGTGTGTGATGTTCGTGTGTGTTCCTTGCAGCAATGTTCCTTCACAACACGTTCAGTACAAGTCACAGTGAAAGTTTGTGTGTGTGTTATAATTTTTTTTCAGCGGCATGACACACACACACACACACACACACACACACACACACACACACACACACACACACTACACAAAGACCAATATAATGATGTTTCGGTAACAACAACATATTTTATAATAACTAGAGAAAGAAAGAAAATAAGGATGAAGAGGAGGAGGAGGAGGAGGAGGAGGAGGAGGAGGAGGAGGAGGAGGAGGAGGAGGAGGAGGAGGAGGAGGAGGAAGTGGAGGAGGAGGAGGAGGAGGAGGAGGAGGAGGTGGAGGAGAAGGAGGATGAGAAGGAGGAGGAAAAGAAGAAGAAGAAGAAATATTTAGAAGTGAAACTAGCAGCTATTATATAAAGAGGACCAGAAGTAAAATAAGTAAATAAATGAAGAAGGAATATATGAAAAGAATGGAAAGGAAAAGTATAAAAGTCTGAGAAAAAAGGAGGGAGCAAACTAAGATGAGGAGAAGGAGGAGAAGTAGGCAAAGGTTGATTAAACAAAGGAAATGACAAATCTGAATCATAAATAAGGAAAAATAACATTACATAAAAAAACAGAAATAAGTACGTACAGATAAACACACGAAACACTATCAAAAACAAGATCTACAACTATAGCAACAAAAGAAAACATTTCTGTCTCTCTCTCCCAACACAACACATCCTGGACTGAAGTGAGAAGGCAGGCAGGAATTACTTGACTTGCAGCACACAACACAACACTGTAGGAGCAACGCGTAGTAAACAAACACTGACACACACAGAGGGAGCACTTGCACCTGATGTAGCACTAGTAAAGGACCAACACGCACCGTAGCACCTCTCATGTTGACTCTTGCGGCATCAGCAGCCAAATGACGGTCTCAGGTTTGGCTCCCCTTTATATACCTTCCTGCTCTGAGTCCCAGCTGGTGGTGGTGGTGGTGGCAGTGGTCGTAGTGAAGGGGTGATCATGGTGGTGGTGGTGGTGAAGTTGATACTTTATAAGTATTCTCACGTACTGTATCAACGTGTGTATTCGTGGTGTCCTTGGTGTTTGTGGTTGTGGCCTTAATTTTCTTATTTATTTTTCCTGATATTCATGATACTCGTAACAAATTATGGTTAGTGTCTGTATGTGTTGTGATGTATTTCTATAGTTCCTGGTGTTACTGAAGACGTGTTGTTTTAGTTATAAGGTCTTCAATTTATGTTCTTCAGGTGTTATTGGCTATTATGAAGTGTTTAGTGTGTGTGTGTGTGTGTGTGTGTGTGTGTGTGTGTGTGTGTGTGTGTGTGTGTGTGTGTGTTTGATGTTCCGGTTCGAGTTGAAAATTGTGAAGTAAAATAATATCACAGGGAAAATTGTCTGTTAATAATGGTTATGAGAGAGAGAGAGAGAGAGAGAGAGAGAGAGAGAGAGAGAGAGAGAGAGAGAGAGAGAGAGAGAGAGATTAAGAGACTTCTTTCAACGTCTCTCTCTCTCTCTCTCTCTCTCTCTCTCTCTCTCTCTCTCTCTCTCTCTCTGTGTGTGTGTGTGTGTGTGTGTGTGTGTGTGTGTGTGTGTGTAGTCACAATAGAGAGTAGTGGGAAAGGTGACGGACCTGTGTCAACCTTGCATAGCATCTCCTCCTCCTCCTCCTCCTCCTCCTCCTCTTTCTCTTCCTCCTCCTCCTCCTCCTCTTCCTTCTCCTTTCTTCTTACTCTCCCTCCTCCTCTTCTACGCCCTGAATTCGGTAGCACATAACCTTCTAATAGCTTTCAGAGAGAGAGAGAGAGAGAGAGAGAGAGAGAGAGAGAGAGAGAGAGAGAGAGAGAGAGAGAGAATTAAGTGACTTAAACTACGCCATAAAAAGTGAGATGAAATGGAAAGGCACTCTCACGTTTAAATAGAGAGAGAGAGAGAGAGAGAGAGAGAGAGAGAGAGAGAGAGAGAGAGAGAGAGAGAGAGAGAGTCATTAGAACGTACGTACTACATAAGCAAGAGAGGGAAAGTTTCCTCCGCCTGTGTGTGTGTGTGTGTGTGTGTGTGTGTGTGTGTGTGTGTGTGTGTGTGTGTGTGTACTGAAAAGGTGTAAAGATGAGAGAAAAAGAAAGAGATAGAGTGATAAAAGTGCTTAGAAGAGATGATGATACGATAAGAAGAGAGAAAAAGAGAATGTGAAGGTGTTATACCTACACACACACACACACACACACACACACACACACACACAGAGAGAGAGAGAGAGAGAGAGAGAGAGAGAGAGAGTCAAACAGCAAAATCGTATAAGGAAATAAAGAAAATGTTATAAAACCAAGAAAAAAAGAAAAGAATAAAGAGAATAAAAGAATCAGTTACGAGTATATATTTCAATGCCAAATACTTCTACATCCACCAGCACTGACATAGTAATTGTTTCTTTAAAGGTCTGCGTAGTAAGTGATTTGAAACTTGCTATTATTAAGTGTTTTTCCACGTTGCTCCTTCTCTTCCTTCACTTATGTGTCTTTTCTTTTATCGTCTTGTTCCTTATTCTTCTTCCTTCTCTTCTGACGTGACGCCTCTCCTTTCTCTCATCATCCTTCTCCTTTTTCATCATGTTTTCTTCTCTAACGTTTCCTTCTCTTCGTCTTCTTCTTCTTCTTCTTCTTCTTCTTCTGCTTCTTCTTCTTCTTCTTCTTCTTCTTCTTCTTCTTCTTCTTCTTCTTCTTCTTCTTCTTCTTCTTCTTCTTCTTCTTCTTCTTCTTCTTCTTCTTCTTCTTCTTCTTCTTCTTCTTCTTCTTCTTCTTCTTCTTCTTCTTCTTCTTCTTCTTCTTCTTCTTCTTCTTCTTCTTCTTCTTCTTCTTCTTCTTCTGTACTTCCCTGGAGCTTGAATGAATTAGTACTCATAATTTGTTACGTGATGATGCTCTCTCTCTCTCTCTCTCTCTCTCTCTCTCTCTCTCTCTCTCTCTCTCTCTCTCTCTCTCTCTCTCTCTCTCTCTCTCTCTCTCTCTCTCTCTCTCTCTCTCTCTCTCTCTCTCTCTCTCTCTCTCTCTCTCTCTCTCTCTCTCTCTCTCTCTCTCTCTCTCTCTCTCTCTCTCTCTCTCTCTCTCTCTCTCTCTCTCTCTCTCTCTCTCTCTCTCTCTCTCTCTCTCTCTCTCTCTCTCTCTCTCTCTCTCTCTCTCTCTCTCTCTCTCACGTGACTGGTCGGTTTAAGACTGGTTTTTAGTTGAAAGTTATCATATTGAAGAGAGAAGTGAGACGTTTTATTTATGATTGTTTTGCGTGTCATTCCACTCTGTTTTCCTTCATGAGTCAGTTTTGCCGGAGTCATTCGTCGCAGTGGATATTAAACGTGAGAAATACTTTTATCCTGCAATTTTGAATTTTCCTTTTGACTTTTCTTTGCTGTTTGGCTCCTCTGTTGGCCTTCCTTTTATTCTTACTTTCTTTCTTTAGGTTGCCTTCTCCAGTGATCCTTTTGCGTAAAAATTTATGATGAATATGATTAGTAGTAGTAGAAGTAGTAGTAGTAGTAGTAGTAGTAGTAGTAGTAGTAGTAGTAGTAGTAGTAGTAGTAGTAGTAGTAGTAGAAGGAAAAGAAGAAGAAGAAGAAGAACAAGAAGAACAAGAAGAACAAGAACAAGAAGAACAAGAAGAAGAAGAAGAAGAAGAAGAAGAAGAAGAAAAGAAAAGAAAAGAAAAGAAGAAGAAGAAGAAGAAGAAGAAGAAGAAGAAGAAGAAGAAGAAGAAGAAGAAGAAGAAGAAGAAGAAGAAGAAGAAAAGAAAATAAGAAGAAAAAAAAAAAGAGGAGAAGAAGGTTGAGGAGGAGGAGGAGGAGGAGGAGGAGGAGGAGGAAGAAGAAGAAGAAGAAGAAGAAGAAGAAGAAGAAGAAGAAGAAGAAGAAGAAGAAGAAGAAGAAGAAGAAGAAGAAGAAGAAGAAGAAGAAGAAGAAGAAGAAGAAGAAGAAGAAGAAGAAGAAGAAGAAGAAGAAGAAGAAGAAGAAGAAGAAAGAGGAGGAGGAGGAAGAGGAAGAGAAGGAGGAGGAGGAGGAAGAAGAAGAGGAGGAGAAGGACAAGGAGAAGAAGGAGAAGAGAAGAATAATAAGGAAAAAAATAAACAAAGAAGGAAAAAAAAGAGGTAGAGAGAGAAAAAAAAGGAAAATAGAAAGAAAGATAAGGGAAAAGAAAGGAGGAGTAGAAGCATAGGAAAAAGAAGAAAAAAAAAAAAGAATAGGAAAAAGAAAATGGAGGAAGAGTAGGAGAAGAAGAAGAAGAAGAAGAAGAAGAAGAAGAAAGAGAAGAAAAAGGAAAAAGAAAAGAATGTTAATAAAGAAAAGAAGAAAGTAAGAAAAACAAACCAAAAGGAAAAAGAAAACAAGAGAGACAAAAAAAGAAAACAGAAGAACACAAAAAAAAAAAAAAAAACAATTCACACTCACAACAAATTACAGAAACCCATTAACTAACAAAAGAAAAGCAAGAACAACACCATAAAACACACACCGTTTAGACCGTATATCAAGGCAAGTCTCAACCATTACAACCCTTCGAGAGTCTATGTGTGTGTGTGAGTTTAATTACTTCGTGTGCAGACCAAACATTTGAACCACAAGCTAGGTAAGGCTCCCATTACTACCTCGCCACCGCCACGCCGCCCTCCAGTCACCACCCGAGGCAGACACTCCATCACGGCCAGGTGTGTTCCGGGAGCCTCGTAACGTTACCTGGCGAGACGTCACGTACACTGAGAAGGAATGTTTGAAGTGTCGCTGTGTGGTTTGATGTGTTTTGTAGTGATGGCTAATTCTCTATTTTTCCTTCTGGTTTTGTAATGGTCTGTTACGTTGTTTATCCATGGAATGCCAAGGTAGTTTTACGTACGGAGGGAGGATGGTAGGGAACTGAATGATGATAATGATAATAATAATAATAATAATAATAATAATAATAATAATAATAATATTGTTATTAATGATAATAATAAATACTTTATTTAGACAATTTGTGATGAAACATACAAATTGAAACTCTTTGTGGATACAGATCATTCAAAGTTACAGTTACAACACACATACAGTATAACACACAATAAAATGTCTGTGACAAGGTAACCTCCAAGACTAAAACTATATACACTACACTATTTTCAAAAACACCATAATGTAAATCTATCATGCATCAGAATCGAAATCACAATGGAAGCAATAACTTTACCTTTTTGCATGTACATAATTATACAATTTAATGCTAACTGGTACAAATGAATTTTTATATCTAGATGTTTTCTGTGAAGGCAAACCCAATCTTTTTCCAGATCTTAAGAACACGTAGTTATCATTGAGAGGATGGGTATTGTCGTTTATTATTTTCCTAGTTGTACACAATACATTTCTAGAATATAGGTCATCTAGTGTTGTTACCTTTACACCCAATTTATCAGCAATTTTCACAACTTTTTTGAGTTTCTTCTTGTTTTTTACAGTTAAGCACCCATACAGCGTTGTTAAACCAAAACATAGAGTTGACTCAATAACAGACTTATAGAACATAGCAAGAATAGTATTTTCAACTTTTAGATTTCTTAAAATTCTCAGAAAGTGAATTCTCTGCATACATTTGCCATACACCTTCTTTGTGTTTACATCACCAGTTATTTTATCATCAATTTGCACCCTAAATATTTATAATCATGTACAATTTCTACCTGTTCCTCTTTAATTACAAGATTTTGAGTACACCTCTCCCTCTTACGAAAATCGATTAACATTTCCTTTGTCTTTTTTACATTTAAATTCAAATAATTATCATCACACCATTTAACAAAATTATTTACTTGAGAACGGTATTCACTTTCATTACCATCTGTTATTTTTCCAATGATCACAGTGTCATCAGCGTATTTAATTACTGAACAGTTTTCATATTCACAGGTGCAATCATTGGTATAGAGAGAAAATAAAAGGGCGAAAGAACACACTGCGGGCACCAGTGTTTGTGACAATAATATCTGATCTAACATTTTTTAGTTTAACAAATTGAGGTCTTTCTGTTAGATAGCTATAAATCCAGTAGATTAGTCTACTGTTAACATTGATAGAGAGGAGTTTATTCAACAAGATGTGTGGTTGTATGGTATTGAACGCACTACTAAAATCAATAAATAAGATTCTTGCATAAGTATTTGATCTTGTCGTGTCAAGGTGTTGTGTCACGACACTTGGTGTAATAATAATGTAGTGGCATCCTCTACACAGAATGTTGTTGTGTTATGTTTGTAATTGAAAAGCAGGTGAGTTGAAGGAAAAAGAAAAGGAGCAGGAGAAGGAGGTAAAAGAGGAGAAAGACGGAAGAAATTGTTAACGATATAATGTAAGAACTTTTGTTACCATGACAGATAGCTGTTTATAGGAAGAAGTGCCTGAAAAAAAAAGAGGAAGATGGAAAAAAAGAAAAGGTATATGGAAAAATAAAGAAAACATTGACCACAACACAACACTTAAATTGAAGCAAACAGAACTCAAATGAATTTTCTAACTTACTCCCAAGAAAAGAAGAAGAAGAAGAAGAAGAAGAAGAAGAAGAAGAAGAAGAAGAAGAAGAAGAAGAAGAAGAAGAAGAAGAAGAAGAAGAAGACGAAAAAGAAGGAAAGAAGAAGAATTAGTGAAAAACGCTGCAATCATTAAACAACCAAATATAAATGAACGATAGAAAACTTCACACTCATTACCCAACCAGCCAACTGCTTGATTGACTGTCTGAAGAAGAAAATGTAAAGTATTTGGCTCCAAGTGACGGGAACCTTATAACCGATGGCCCCTAAAGATAACGTTACCACCTCTTGCAATGCTTGCCAGTTGACTGTAGAATCTTGACTATATTATAGATAAATAACATTGTGGCAGCGGTGATGGCTGGCAACGAAGACGAGGTGGTGAGATAGTGAAGGCTGAAGAGAGATAGATTGAAGGGTGCAGAAAAAGATAGATAGATTGATAGTGAGGTGATGAACTGAGAAGGTAGATGGATAGATAGATGAGGTGAGATGATAAAGACTTCAGATTATAGATGGATGGATAGATAGACTGATATGACTGCAAGATAGCAATGATGTTCTCGCCGTTATAACAGACACTAAAGAGTAGATTAAGTGGCTAAAACTAAAGATAGATAGAGAGATAAAATGAATAGATATTTGCACATAGATAAATGGCTAGACTGAGGGGTGACCGCAGACCATAGCGCACGAAACATTCACGAACCACGGACCACGGACCAAGAACTCCACAGACCACGGACACGAAAAGCAGTAGTAACAGCATCAGTAACAGTAGTAGCAGTAACGGCAGCATTATTATCATTATTATTATTATTATTATTATTATTATTATTATTATTATTATTATTATTATTATTATTACTGTTGATGTTGTTGTTATTATTATTATTATTATTATTATTATTATTATTATTATTATTATTATTATTATTATTATTATATTATTATTATTATTACTATTATTATTATTATTATTATTATTATTATTATTATTATTATTATTATTATTATTATTATTATTATTATTATTATTATTATTATTATTATTATTATTATTATTATTATTATTATTATATATTATTATTATTATTATTATTATTATTATTATTATTATTATTATTATTATTATTATTATTATTATGGTGGTAGTAGTAGTAGTAGTAGTAGTAGTAGTAGTAGTAGTAGTAGTAGTAGTAGTAGTAGTAGTAGTAGTAGTAGTAGTAGTAGTAGTAGTAGTAGTAGTAGTAGTAGTAGTAGTAGTAGTAGTAGTAGTAGTAGTAGCAGTAGTAGTAGTAATAGTAATAGTAGCAGTAGTAGCAATAATAGTAACAGTAATAGTAGTCTTGCTAGTCAACCGTGATATGACTATGATTGTGTGTAATGATGGTGGTGGTCGTCGCTTTTCGAGAGAGAGAGAGAGAGAGAGAGAGAGAGAGAGAGAGAGAGAGAGAGAGAGAGAGAGCACCTCATATACAGTGATTGGAGTTTCTTACAGTGATAGACAAAAGAAAGTGTTGAGATGTGAAGTGTTGTCTTGTTTTTTATGGCCCTTTTCTCTCTCTCTCTCTCTCTCTCTCTCTCTCTCTCTCTCTCTCTCTCTCTCTCTCTCTCTGTTTTTTTCCCTCTCTAACGAAAAACCTATTTCCATTTTTTCTCTCCCTTAGTATACTTCCTATACATTCCTTCCTTATTCTTTCTTATCCCTATCCCAGATCATTTCGGTATTTGAGGTAAGTTTTTCTGTTTTTTAAGGTTAAACTTATATAAGAAGAAAATTCAAGTAGATAAGTGAAGGAACTGGGTATACATAAAAGATGATATATATAAATGGAGTTGTTTTCTTTTTGTCTGTGTGTGTGTGTGTGTGTGTGTGTGTGTGTGTGTGTGTGTGTGTGTGTGTGTGTGTGTGTGTGTGTGTGTGCGTGTGTGTGTGTGTGTAGTAATTCCAAACGAGATATAGAGACACAAATGACAGAAATAAAAAAAAAAAAATATTAGGTAGCTATATAGGTATAAAAACTTGTCTCTCTACGTGTGTGTATGTGTGTGTGTGTGTGTGTGTGTGTGTGTGTGTGTGTGTGTGTGTGTGTGTGTGTGTGTGTGTGTGTGTGTGTGCGTGTGTGTGTGTAGTAATGCAATTCCTCCAAGGCCACTTAGCTCACCGCTGTATCGGTTGCCACTGCTCTGCGATTTATTAGTATTCTTGTGGCCGTCCTGTCTTGTGTCACTCAGCCAGCCAGCCACCCACCAGCCTCTTTCACTCTCTCTCTCTCTCTCTCTCTCTCTCTCTCTCTCTCTCTCTCTCTCTCTCTCTCTCTCTCTCTCTCGTCTTGGTCAGTTTTCATGTCTTTCTCCTAGTTCCATTTATTTGATTTTTATCTATTTGTATTCGTTAATGCATTTTCATGTGTATGTATGTGTCTCTTCCCTTCCCTGTCTCTTGTTGAAATTTGCATGGGTACACACACACACACACACACACACACACACACACACACACACACACACACACACACACACACACACACACAGAGAGAGAGAGAGAGAGAGAGAGAGAGAGAGAGAGAGAGAGAGAGAGAGAGAGAGAGAGAGAGAGAGAGATTAATTTTGTATTCTCTTCAGTACTATTTAACAAACCGGTAAAGATTGTTTAAGAACAATTAGATGACATAAGAAAAATATTACTCAGTAGATCGAAAGCTAAGCCAACATTAATTAACAGTGTTGTCTTTTCAAACAACAAGTGAAGTGCGTGCAGGTAATGACTGATGCAAGCAATCACCACCACCACCACCACCACCACCACCACTGCTGCTGCTGCCACCGCTAGCTCCATTATCTTCAGGTCTTCGTATCCGTCCTCCCTGACCCATACGGAAGTGTAAGCGTAACTACCACCACAACACAAAAACAAAAACAAAAAAAGTAAAGAAAGAAATAGTAGAATAGCAACAACAACAACAACAAAAACAAAAACAACAGTAACAACAGCAGCAGAAGCAGCAGCCAGCAACAACAACCACAACAACAACAACAACAACAAGCACTTTGGCCATCATCCTTCAGCATACGACATAAAGGTACGCAAAATTTACTTTAACTCATTTAGCTTTTTATTTTCACCACTTCACTCGTTTATTTTTCCATCATTCCGTCAAGAGAGCGACTTCGTGGTACAGCCGATCTAAACCCCATAAATATGATTCTGTAAACTCAAACTCTAGTCACGATAGAAGCTTAAATACCATAGATATGTCAGTATCTCCCATTATAATCCTTTGTCAAAATCTAGGTCAGTAAGCAGAGAATCCAATCCCCCAAACACACCTAGCCAATCTAATTCTCATACATAGTTTCAAGGTTCCTCTCTGTCTCTCCTTCTCCTTCTCTCAGCTGCAACAGAGAAAGACAAGGAGGGAGGGGCTAAGGAAGGGAGAGACGGAGAGTGGACGCAGGAGGTCACTGGTGGAGGGAGGAAAGGAATTGAAGGGGAACGCTGGGGTTGCATCAGGTGAAGGTATTTGGCTGCGGTGGCGTGCTAGGAACTGGGGACCGCGAGAGGAACAGGAGGATGTTAGATGAGGAGGAGGAGAGGAGGAGGAGGAGGGTGTGGTGGAAGAAAGGGAATGAGGAACTTATGAGGAAAGGAAGGAAGGAGGAAACAGTATTAAAAAAACAGGAGGTAGAAGAGAAAATAGAGGAAAAAGAAGAGTGACGAAAGAAAGAAAATAAGAAACGTCAGGAAGGAAAGGAAGAAGACAATGAAAGAGGTGGAGTTGGAGGATGTCAGAAGAGGAAGAGAGGGAGGAGGAAGAAGAGGAAGAGAAGGAGGAGAAGGAGGAGGAGGAGGAGGAGGAGGAGGAGGAGGAGGAGGAGGAGGAGGAGAAGGAGGAGGAGTGCCAGACAGGAAGGAAATGATTGGTACAAATTGAACATAGATAACCGGAGCACCTGTTACATCTACTACTGTTACTACTACTACTACTACTACTACTACTACTACTACTACTACTACTACTACTACTACTACTACTGCTGCTGCTACTACTACTACTATTTACTATTTCAACTACTACTTCTTACTACCACTACTTTACTGCTACTACTGCACCATTACAACAACAACTACTACTACTACTACTACTACTACTATTACAACAACAACAACTACTACTACTACTACTACTACTACTACTACTACTACTACTACTACTACTACTACTACTACTACTACTACTACTACTACTACTACCACTACTACTACTACTACTACTACCACTACCACTACCACTACCACCACCACTACTGCTGCTGCTACTACTGCTGCTGCTGCTACTACTACTACCACCACCACTACCACCACCACCACCACCACCACCACACCACCACTACCACTGCCACTGCCACTGCTGCTACCACCCACCACCACCACCACCACTACCACCACCACCACCACCACTACTACTACTGGTACTGTTGCTGCTGCTGCTGCTTTTGTTGCTGCTGCTGCTGCTGTTGCTGCTGCTGCTGCTGCTGCTGCTGCTGCTGCTGCTGCTACTACTACTACTACTACTACTACTACTACTAACAGCGCTACTGCAACTCTTCTTACTCAATCATGCATGCAAGTCAATGGGAATTTTCGCATGTCATTCCTCTTTCTGTACGAAATATGGTGCTTTTTGTCTGTCTTGCGCACACTCACTCACTTACACACACACACACACACACACACACACACACACACACACACACACACACACACACACACACACACACACACAACTGCATACACGCATACACACGCACACACGGTCGCGGGAAAAGACTTGGATGATTGGAGGAAGAAGAAAGAGAAGAAGAGGAGGAGGAGGAGGAGGAGGAGGAGGAGGAGGAGGAGGAGGAGGAGGAAGAAGAGGAGGAGGAGGAGAAGGAGAAGGAGGGGGAGGAGGAGGTGGAGGAGGAGGAGGAGGAGGAGGAGGAGGAGGAGGAGGAGGAGGAGGAGGAGGAGGAGGAGGTAAACGAGGTGATAATTTGATTCTTTCTTCATCTTACTTTACCGAAGGTACGAAGGAATGCAAATGTTGACAAAGAAAAAGGAGAGAAGGGAAAGAAATGGAAGAAAAATTAATAGAAGCGAATGGAAAGGAAAAGAAGTGAAGAGAAAGGAAGGGAGAAGAAAGGAAGGAAAGGAGAGGAAAGAAAAAGGAAAGGAAGGAAGGAAGATATATTAGGTGAGTGGAAAGTGAGTAGAGGAGGAAATGTGAACGAATGGAAAGAAAGGAAAATAATAGGCATGCTTGAAAGTAAACTATACAGGAAGAAGGAGCTGGAGGAGGAAGAGAAAGAGAAAGACGAGTAGGAGAAAGAGATGAAGAAGAAGAAGAAGAAGAAGAAGAAGAAGAAGAAGAAGAAGAAGAAGAAGAAGAAGAAGAAGAAGAAGAAGAAGAAGAAATAATTACTTTACATAGTCTTCTATCATATACATAAAAGAAATGAAAGAAAGAAAACAGCAATTAATTAAACCCGTTCTTTTCAAATAATATACCGGAGTTACAAATGAAAAGATACCAGGAACTTAAAAGAGTAATTTATTCATTTATCATTTTATTAGTTCTTCAGTACAATTATAGAACAGAGGAGAAAATTTACGTGAACTAACCTGCTTAACCTCTCGCTCTCACCTGTGGCTTAAAACGTGTGGCTCAGGAAAGTGAAAGAAGAGAGTACCAAATTATATGAAGCTTGAGGTGAGTTACGTGAGGCAGGTGTGGAAAGTAAGGTGTGTAGGTGCTGTCTGTCTCTCTGTATGTCTGTCTGTTGTTGTTTTTTTGTCTGTCCATTGGTCTGTGTGTTGACTTTCCCTTCTAAACTGAGTAGAGTGGAATTATTTTGTTTATTGAGAGTCTGAATGTGTGTGTGTGTGTGTGTGTGTGTGTGTGTGTGTGTGTGTGTGTGTGTGTGTGTATGTATGTATACAATGTTGAAGAAAGAAACTCCAGCACACACATGCATCAAATGTCTATACAATATAATCGTAACATAAGCAGGTGCTGGTGCTGATGATGATGTATTTATGCAGCTGTTAATTTTTCTTTCTCTCATAACTATTTATCTCTTATTCCCATCATTCCCTTTTTTCATTATTTTTCGTTCTTCTTACATACACACACTCACTCTCATCCCTCGTTTCGTCTTACACTTCACATCTCTCCTTCGTTCTTTTTAATGATCTTCCATGTCTTCCTTGTTTTCCCTTCTTTTCATTCACTTTCCTTTTCCACTTATATGCTCACTCATTCCTCACCACCACCATCACCACCACCACTACCACCATCTGCAACTGTGCAAGCTCACCTCATTTATGTATTCACTCTTATTAACTCTCACTCTCCCTCTCACTCTCACTCTGCGCTTCCTCTTAAAACGCTGAACTGTTAAAAAAAGAGAAAGAAAGAAAGGAAGAATTTGTTAAAGTATGATTTGTACCTTTAGCGTTCGTGTTACATGCAAATTCATCTGTTCATTGTAACTGTCTGACTGAATGTATGTCTCTCTGTCTGTATATATGTATATATGTTTGTATGCACATGTCAATTCGTTTACCATTTCTCTGTTTATCTGTCTCTTTATCCATCATCCAATCAATATATATTCTGCTTATCTATTTTTTCTATGTCTGTCTATTTATCTGTCTGTTCGTTTTATGTCTTATTCTATCTATCTATTGATATATCTATCTATATGTTAATCGACCTATCCATCTGTCTCTCCGTTTGTCTGTCTGTCTGTCTATCTAATTACTTACAAATACAAAATCTTGCCTACCTGTTATGTCTGCCCTAAGATAGAACACAATTGCAAGCAATCTTTAATTAATAAAAACATCAACATAACAAGAAACATAAGAGAAAGAAGAAAACTAAGTGCTTAATCGAATAATTGACTTAAAAACAAGGAATTGAGAATAAGGAGGAAAAGGAAAGGAGGAGGAAGACGAGGAAGAGGATACAAAAAGAATACGAAAGAAAGCTAAACAACAACAAACATTTTGGTCCTATCAAGGCTGTTTTGCAACCACTACTATATCTACAGTTAAGAGGGACAGGATAGCACAGGAGAAGGCTCCTCCCACTCCCCACTTCCCCCAGTTTTTGCTGGATTGGAAATAGTTGGAAAAAGTACCATTCAATATGGAAATTTCACACGCGGTGAACTTCATATGTCTATCTGAGGAGGAGGAGGAGGAGGAGGAGGAGGAGGAGGAGGAGGAGGAGGAGGAGGAGGAGGAGGAGGAGGAGGAGGAGGAGGAGGAGGAGGAGGAGGAGGAGGAGAAGGAGAGAGAGGAGGAGTTGGAGCAAGAGTAGGAAGGGAGAGGGGGAATAGAAATACAAATGACGGTACGGTAATAAAAATAGTAAAAAAAAAATGTTAATCAATGAACAATGAAGATTAACAGAACGAAGAAAAAAAAGAAGAAAAAGTAAAGAGGATGAATGAATCACAATGCTAAAAAAATATGAATATTGACAGTAGAAGAAAGAAAAAGAAGAAGAAAAAGAAGAAGAAAAAGAAGAAGAAGAAGAAGAAGAAGAAGAAGAAGAAGAATGTGAAAAAAGAACAAAGACGAGGAGGAGGAGGAGGAGGAGGAGGAGGAGGATGCACCACACACACACACACACACACACACACACACACACTCGTGGCTCAATGGGTAGAGTGATGACATTTGGAATTGGCGTGAGGAAAGCGTGGGTTCGGAACTCGCTCAAAACTTGCGAAAAAAAAAAAAAAACACATCGCGTAGTGTAGTGGTTAGCACGCTCGACTCACAATCGACAATCGAGAGGGCCGGGTTCGAGTCCCGGCGCGGCGAGGCAAATGGGCAAGCCTCTTAATGTGTAGCCCCTGTTCACCTAGCAGTAAATAGGTACGGGATGTAACTCGAGGGGTTGTGGCCTCGCTTTCCTGGTGTGTGGAGTGTGTTGTGGTCTCAGTCCTGCCCGAAGATCGGTCTATGAGCTCTGAGCTCGCTCCGTAATGGGGAAGACTGGCTGGGTGACCAGCAGACAACCGTGGTGAATTACACACACACAAAGACCACGGCCCAAGGTCACGGGAGATGTATTTACCTAGTTGTTGTAGTTGTGTGTGTGTGTGTGTGTGTGTGTGTGTGTGTGTGGGGAGAAGGGAAGGGAATGGAAGGGAAGGCCGGAAAGGAAGGGCAGGACTGTGTGTGTGTGTGTGTGTGTGTGTGTGTGTGTCTTTCGTTAGTGAGGTAGCCATGTGGAGGTGCCTGACGCAAGGGTGGTGGCCGGAGAGGGTGGTGTAAGAGAGAGAGAGAGAGAGAGAGGTTTGTTGGGGAGAAACGCTACATCAATATTTGATGCATCGTTTTCTTTTCACTGTCACGTTTGATGGTTGTTTGAAGTATTATTTTCTGTTATTTTTTTTCTTTTCTACTCATATTCTCGCTTCCTTATTTGACGTTTTTCTAGTTTTTCTCTTGTTATAAAAACTCTAGCTTATATAACACTACGTTTTTATCTTTTTTCTTATAAAATAAAAGAAATATTTCTTTATAAATTTGTTTTTAATTATAACTTATTGTTCTTTTTTTCTCCCTTCTCTTTTCTTTTCTTATATTTGACAAACTATTAATGTTATGATGTATGAAATTTTGCTCTCATTTTCTCCTGTCTCTCTCTCTCTCTCTCTCTCTCTCTCTCTCTCTCTCTCTCTCTCTCTCTCTCTCTTTATCATAAGCACTTTTTTTTGTAAGCATCTTTTCTACCTATAACTTTTTTTTTTCATTAAAAAATGTTTTATGCATTGTTCTCTGCTTCCTCATTCAAACTGAGAGGCAGAGAGTCTGGAAATACAATGGGGCAGGCGTGACACAAGGCGAGCGAAGGGTAAAGAGCGTGAGATGTAACGGTGCCTAGTACTGTAACTGTGTAACTGTGCGGATGTTGTACTTAGGGTTAAGTTTCATTGTCTGAAGAAATTTTTTTTATACCTTCTTTTTTTTTATATGGCTGTTCTCTTTATTTTCTTTTAGAACATAAGAAGGAAGAAATCACCTGTCCTACACGTAAATTTGTGTGTAGCTACATACCTACTTATTTATACCCATGATCGCGATACCTATCTTTGAATTACTCTATAATGTCTTTGTACTAACTTGATTATTAAATCTGTTTTAAGCATATCCTATTACTTGAGAGCTAACCTCTTCATGTATCTTTTTGAAGTGTAACTTTACCAAGCTTTAATTAATTATTTCTTTTATCTTGGATTTTTTTTTTTTTTTTTTTACATTACAAGGGCACTGGCCAAGGGAAAACAGTGTTGGAAAAAAAAAAATCCCGCTGGTTGCCAGGCCCTGTTAAGAGGAATTACTTCAGGATCTATCCCTCTATCTACCTATCTGTTTCCACGTCGAAGTCTGTATATGTCACTCTGTCTATCTACCTATGAGTGATCAAAGATTAGGTGATCTCTAAAGATATAGAGACGACAGCGGATGTGAAGAAAGAAAGGTAAAGGTGAAGAAAATATGGCGCCTTTTCGTATTACTTTAGTTACTGATACAACCGTATTAAGTTTTCTTTCTTATTACTTAAGCAAACTTTTAGCAGTTACTTCTTTATTTTGCATTAACTTCCAATCGTCTCTGTAAGCAGGTCTCAAAAGTGAGGTAGGCTACACCAAGAAATTAAATCAAAATCATTGGGCTAGAAAATAAGTAAGGATCGTTTCTGTATGGGAGGGAATAGAGAGGAAGGTGTTTGAAGTTTTCTCTCTTTCTGTCTGTACCTTTGAATAGTTCTCGTACAATACACAGGGAACAATGCTAGTATATACCATAGCTATCTTTGTGGAAGCTGTATTATAAGCGAGCCTTTATTTTTTTCTTTTGAATTAATTCATGTGCCTTTTGTTGGACTCTTTTGGTTGTGTCTATATAGGATTGGAAGTAGAGAGTAGAGTCCTCTCTCCTGCCTTTGAATGGACGTTACAACATTCCGTGCAATGTGACGAGGGTGTCCACCACCATCACTATCATCACTAAAACGAGAACAAGAGTATTAGTCACGGAAATATTTACGTCATTGTAATCATTTTAACCAAACATGTTACTGGACTGAATCAAACCACTGGAGTCGGTTGCGAAATGTCCATTGCATATTCTCTACCACATTAGCAAGCGTGAAGCGTTAGGAATTCGTGAAGATATGTAAAGTAAGATTCCTTTTCTCACTCACAAGGTGTAATTAAGCTGTGGGAATGGTGTTGGTGAGCTGTGCGTTTTGCAAATCTTATTAAGACATTGGCGGCCGCGAGAGACGTCGCGTGGGGTGAAGTTAGCACACACCTCAGCATAAGCACTAATCTGCCTGCATACGATTATACTCAAAGCCTTGTATTTTTCAAAAGCCTGGCCCTCTCATAAGCATTGCTTACCGAGACTACACAGATGGTTGTTCGTTTTATCGTGGCTGTCTCTTGTGTTAATGATGCAACTGGAAGTTAGTGTTGAACTGTCATGGAAATACCATAGCGACTTCCTGTTTAGTGATTAGAATAAAAGGTAAGCTCCGAAACATTCTTCGTAAGACCTTCTTGTGTTATAACCTACCCTCTTGTGAGTCTCTATCCCCCCCTCCTCCATCCCACGCCCCACTCCGTCTCTCTCTCTCTCTCTCTCTCTCTCTCTCTCTCTCTCTCTCTCTCTCTCTCTCTCTCTCGTTCGCAGACTAAGCTGAAGTGCCGGTTCTATTATTTCATTAGATGGTATTTTTACGACTAGTATAGGTTTTTCTTGAAATGTACGCTTCAAGCTTGCCTTTTCTCTTCCCCTCTGCCCACCTCCTTTTCTCTCTGTCACTAGCAAGCCAATCCAGCCTGCTTCTACACCTCCCTTGGCTTAAATGTCTTACAAACCCACTTCTCATTTTCTTGCTTGTTTAGCGCATCGTATTGTCTGATTTAGCGGCAAACTCCTGGGTACGCGACTGTCCGTGCCTCGAGTTTCTCCTTCATATTGCACAGTTGTGGCGAGTATGAAGTCATTTTTAGGTCCTCTACTGCTGTGCTTATCCTTCCTAACCTTCAGGGGAGTGGAGAATGTTACCACTGACATGTAGAAAAGAAGAGTGAATAGAAAGTTAATATTCGGAAGACTCTGAAGGAGTGTTGGAACATTCAAGCAAGGTAACTAATGGTTGCAATAGAAACAAATACAGAGAATGTAGAGTTATTTTTTTTGTGTGTGCATAGAAGGCTATAGGGAGTATGAAATATGAAGATATCTTAGCTTTCTAGTGCTGTACCTGTCCTTGGTAACCCTCATAGCTCTACAAGGAATGTTTGCATGGACACAAAAAAAAAAAAAAAAAGAGAAAAACGAAGGTAAATTTTGTCTTTTCTTGTGATTCAAAAGTATTCAACGAACTGTACTGCAAAGATAAGTGTTAAAAATGTAAAAGGTAAGAGAAGAATAAGGAATCGAAGTTCTTATAAAGTGTTTCCATATGGTAAAGAAATGTTTTAAGACATTGTACGGGACGAGAGACTGTCTAGAATATTAACTGTGAATGCATGGTTATGGAAAAGAATATCTAATAGCGCAAGGGTTAAGAAAGATGGAAGGGAAGCTCAATTTGAAGAAATAATGTTTTCTTCTATTCTCTGTCAAATTATCTCAAACTTTCTATACAATTATTACAAAGTGTTTGTCTTTCATATTTTCTAGCGGATATGCAGTATTTTGTGCTTCGCCACAATTTCTTATTTCATTTTTACTTAAGAATCAAAACACGTTCTGTTTTAAATAATTCTCGTGCTTGTTCAAAATCTGTACTGGTGTAGTGTTATAGTTGCTCCTAATTCCTGACACTTCGGTAATCATCTTCAAAATTACTCCTTTCATTGCCAAGGATACGCACCGAATTAACTAAATCAACTCACAACAAAGAGAAACAAACAATTATGACGTTTGTTCTTCAATCTTCCCCCAGCCACTCTTTCTCCTCCCCATCCTCCCTTCCCATCTCTGTCCTTAGTCCCCCTCCTCTCTTTAAGGCAATTTACACACCTTTCTCGCTCTTTCATCCTGCCGTGCAGCAAGTAGGTAGTATGGAGTCGTGCATGTCAACAGTCCTCTTGCACGACACACTCTCGTACATTATGATATGGAGAGAGAAGAAGAAAAAGGTTTAATAATTTGTACGTGTCACGTGCTTGAAATACGCATGACATGACTATGAATGTAATGATGATGATGATGATGATGATGATGATGATGATAAAGGTGATGATGAAGTTGAGGAAGTAAGAGAAAACTGCTCGTCTGATCTTACTAACTGCATGTAACGTAAGGCAAGTCAACATAATCGCTTTTTAACAACACCTCATATCAACGCTTCAGAACACAGCACCCTTCAATAACTAAGGATAAAAGGATGAAGAGGACACGAAAATCCTGTATTTTGAACTCCTTTCCTCTCTCAGCAAGCCATGTTTTGAAAAGTTTTCTCCTGTTAATAGAGTAGAAGTAATGTTAATCTGTCACCAGAACCATAGAAAGAAAAAAAAAACACCTCTAAGACCCAGTCTAACTTCAACAAGAACCTCTCGATGATACGTAGTGTAGAATGTTTCAGAATATAGTCCGAAAGTACAGCTGAGTCGTATTTTCCAGCAAAAAGTGACGATAAGGAGACTAAAGCACATCCCAATCCTATTCCCTAGCAAGGAATGACGCATCTGGCTGGCCTACAGCGCGGAATCTGAGGAACGTGGCGTAAAATCCATCCCAGGTTACATATTCACTAGTTCCCCCGCGCGCCTGACTGACCACGTAGAAAATGGAGCTCGCCCTTGTACGTAACGCAGCCCCAACTATTGAAATTCAGAAATGCACAATAGATATTCATTTTGTGGGTCTACTGCCAATTCCATCTTCATATATCATTGGTATTAACCCCTAGCCGGCGGCAGTGGACGTTGGCTGTCTCCTAAAATGTGAATCGTCTATATATAGCTTCTGCCGCCTACTGGTGTGCAGCATAAATTTAGTTACACCGCATTTTGTTACGTTTTGACAGCATCTTTATATAGACTCTACCGCAATTTCGCGCCGTGTTTACAAGTTTCTCAAATCAAACTTTAGGCTTTAAAGTGAAATTTCTTTATATGTTTACTAGAATAATGGAGTCACTCACACCCACATTAAAAAATGTGTCCAGGACTTGTGACCTGGATGTGGTTTCCCTCCACCCTCCCAATTTTTTTTGTTTTTGTTTTTTGCTTTTTCAGTTATGTGATGGTTTCCTCTCTTACTAACTCATCATCTAAATCATGCGCTAGAATCAGCTGTAAATCCTCATCAGTGATTCTCCTCCTTGTAGGAAGCATGGTTGTGCCTAAAATTCCCAAATATGTCCAAGAAATAATACTATATTGGTGGAATGACAGGCAGACAGGAGCACTCCACCCTGCCTGAAAGCTGGGAACAGAGTGTGGTATGAGTGTGAGAAGTCACGTACACCAAGGCCACTCTTGACTTGCCAGTTATCATTTTTGTGGCTCGGGGGCACTCACACGTGGCCGTCTATATATAGTCGATGCTTAGAAATACAAGGGATAAATTTTGGAGACGAGTCTATATATAGTCACCCCGCAAATTTTTGATACAATCAGGACCGTCTATATATAGTTCCACCGCCGGCTAAGGGTTAAAGCCTTTGATCCACGCAGGGACCTTCCTCGCTGCCTGCCAAGGGAGAAAATGTGTTCTGGGGCAGGTTGAGCGAGGGAGAGAGAGACAGGGAAGGAGGGACAGAGAGTAGTGAGCTGTAAGGGGAAACTTGGCGCATAAATTATGGAGGTGTGGAGGGAAGGAAGGTCTCTCTCTCTCTCTCTCTCTCTCTCTCTCTCTCTCTCTCTCTCTCTCTCTCTCTCTCTCTCTCTCTCTCTCTCTCTATCTATCTATCTTTGATTATATGTTGAATGTATGGTAATGGTGATCCTATTAATATACTACTACTACTACTACTACTACTACTACTACTACTACTACTACTACTACTACTACTACTACTACTACTACTACTACTACTACTACTACTACTACTACAGACACTACCACTACTGCTACTGCTACTACTACTGCTGCTGCCACTGCTGCTGTTGCTGCTGATGATGATGATGATGATGATGATGACTGCATGCTACCTGCTGCTGCTACCACTACTGCTACTACCACTGCTGCTGCTGCACTACTGCTACCACCACCACTGCTGCTGCTACTGCACCACTGCTACTGCTGCTACTACTGCACTACCACCACTACTGCTGCACACCACCACTGCTACCACTGTTACTACTACTTCTACTGCTACTACTACTACTACTACTACTACTACTGCTACTACTACTACTACTACTACTACTACTACTACTACTACTACTACTACTACTACCTACTATTATCACTACTATCTTTATTACCGCAACTACTAGCATTTTCTTCCTTTTATTAATTTATTCATTCATTCATTCACTTACATTTCCTTCCATTAGTTAATAATTTGCGCTATTTCTTTTTCTCTGTCTAAAATCATCTCACCTAATGTTGCATATACGGAAAACACAATTTCTTCTTTTTGCAATTCTAGCTCTCATTACCTTCATCACATCCTCATCACGAATACACCAATACATAGAGAGAATTTTGTAATGCCTTCAGCTTCCTTTTCGACACCACTTCACAAACACACCCACAAATAACAGATAAATTTTGCAATGCCCCTCATTCAGTCACTCCTCCCTTCCGCGTCTCTGTCTGGAGAGTGAAACTAGGGCCCGGGGACACCGCTGCTTTCTCCCGCCTGCCTTCAAGTGCCCAGGTCGTGACGTGGGGCCTTGAGTGCGTGGGGGCCTGACCTGCTTCTGGGAGACTGCTGGGGGTCTTCATATCTTCCTTACCGTTGATACACTGAACATTATTCTGAGACACTTCTGCCTCCACCTCTATTACTTTCGAAGGGATTTCTTTGAGGTTACACTGGTTTCCATGGGTGTCTTTTTTTATTCATGATTTTAGTGATAAATTGGTAATTTTTTTTTTCTCGTTGTTGATAGGGGAAACACTCTTGAAACTCTAGGAGAGAGATGAAAACAACATTTTTAGCCATAAAAGTGGAGCAGATAACACACTGAATTGTTAGGGAATGTTCGTGTGAATTATTTCATTTTTTTTGTCACACATTGTGCATACTTTGTTCTGCAGATATAGAGGTAGGATTGTATTTATCTTTGTAATGTGTATTCGTCCACGCTGCATTAATGGATCTTTGTCTGCAGTGAAAGAAGCGTTGTTCAAAGACTAGCTGGGCTGTGAGATGGTTAAGGGCTTCATAACAGCGCAATGTCACTTCTCATGTTCTTTCATGTATATGTCCTCCACGGTCATTCAGTTAGGGATACGTGATGTAACCTATTTCATCTATTTTCTGAAGAGTGACTTAAACTGGCATTTTTTTCAGTTTTCACCATTTTCCATTTTTCTTTCCTTTGTGTATTTTACTTCATCGTAATACGAGTATTTGGCCAGAGAGAGAGAGAGAGAGAGAGAGAGAGAGAGAGAGAGAGAGAGAGAGAGAGAGAGAGAGACAGAAATAAAACAAGTAAGACAGTATAAACATTTGCACTTGACACCAAATATACATGTTCTCATTTATGTTAAAGAGAATCATTAGCATTTTATATTATTCGATGCAGACTCTGGTGCTTCCCAACACACCATTATCTGCAGGTGTTGCTGATAAGCCTTGGCATAAATAAGGCTCAGGTAACAGGTGAGACTCTTGTTGTGATCACCTCTGCCTCACCTTTACTCTAAAGCTGTGGTGGTGGTGGTGGTGGTGGTGGAGTTTTCTTACTTGTCGTTTTGTCGTGATCACCTTTCCTTCACCTGTACTGTAGGGTTGTGGTGTTGGTGGTGGTGATGGTGGTGGTAGTGGTGGTTAGTCAGTTACAAGTGCTTGCCTTACCTTACCTGCCGTGTTCCTCTTACCTGTCGTACTCATTGCCAGAACAGGTTTGGTGAAGGGTTTGGGATGTATCATTACTTCTTCTATTCAAACCGTTATCATCACAGTAACTTGCGTGCTATTGCTGTATTTGTGTCCGTTTTACATTCTCTTTTTTTTCTTTTCTTTTTATCTTGTTTTTTTTTTTCGTTGTCTTGCTTTCGGTATTTTTATGTGTGTGCTTGCAATTGAATGTGGTTTGTTTCTTTCTTTTACTTATTCTATTTGTTGTGGGTGTTTGTGGTGGTGGTTGTGGTGATGGTGGCTGTAGCAGTAGTAGTAGTAATAGTAGTAGTAGCAGGAGCAGCAGCAGTAGTAGTAGTAATAGTAGTAATAGTAGTAATAGTAGTAGTAGTAGTAGTAGTAGTAGTAGTAGTAGTAATAGTAGTAGTGGTAATAGTAGTAGTAATAGTAGTAAGTAGTAGTAGTAGTAGTAGTAGTAGTAGTAGTAGTCGTGCTAGTGGTAGTAGCAATGGTGGTAGTAGTAGTAGTAGTAGTAGTAGTAATTGTGGTAGCAATAGCGTCATCGGTATCAATATCATTACCACCACCTTATAAGCACCTCATACGTTAATGAATCACGTGACTGGATACTTCCTTCCTCTCCCTCACTCTCTCTCGTTAACTCCATTAACATTATACACCCTTTCCTCTCACTTCTCCCTCTCCTTGTACTGCCTCCCTCCTGCTCTTCCTCCCTCCACTCTCACTTCCTCTCCACGCTTCCTCAGGGCCGGGCAGTGTGCTGGGCTAGGTTACCGATTCCAGACTCCCGAGCACTTAGCCAGCTGCTGCGGAGGAAAGGAGCGAAGGAGGGGAAGGAAGAAAGGAGGGAAAAGAGGAAATTGATAGAGAGGGAAAGAGGAAGACGAGATGAAAGGAAATTATTTGAGAATATTTCACTGGTTATTATTGTTGTGTTGGTTGTTTTGGTAGTGTTATGCGTGGTGGTGAGTGTGTGGGTGTGATAGCGGCCCGCCCAGCCTCGCCCCGCCCGTCTCCCCGCCCACGCTGGCCTGGCAGGACGCGAAGCTCACGAGTAAGTGGACTTTTGTCGCTAGAAATGGCGACCCACTTGTTGGCATCACCGAGAGTAGCTGCTCGGCGAGAAGGGAATGTTGCCTCTTTGCTTTATGCATCAGACTTTGTATTTTTGTGTTGTATGTCATCTTATTCTTGTATGCGCGGGGTTATTTCAGCTCAGCTGCGTGCGTTTAGTGCGACCGTGGGCGGGTGGGCGTGGTGCGGGCGGAGGCGTGGCGGGGAGGAGCAGAGGTGTGTGGCTGGCGAGCAGTGGCGACGGGCAAGGCTGGGAGGAGGGAAAGAGAATCCCCCGTCTGCAGCAAGACGAACACCGAGCAGTCTGGTTTAAGACAGTGGAAGGGGAGGGTGTTTATGTCGTGAATCCCGCGTGATGTTTGTGTCAGTGGACTTTCGCCACGCCCTTGTCGCTTTGCCAGAAGCCAGTGCCTTGGTGCTTCGTGGCCTCGCTTCACAATAGTTCTCGTGCGTTAACCGAAAGAATAATCCATGTCCGTAGTGCGTGTGTGGAGCTGGTGTTGGTAGTGGTTGGTTGGTGGTGGTGGTGCAAGCATGAGGTGGGAGTGGTTACTGTTGCTGGTGGGGATTGTTGTGGTGGTGGTACCTGCGGAGGCGTTCGTGGCAGTAGTGCCCGACACTTCAGCCATCGGGGACACCGTGTTCCACGCAGGCATGGACGGACCCACCCACTATAAGTTGGACTCGCGGCGGACTGCTTCTTATGTCCACAAACTCTTCCACGTGGATCGGCGGACGGGCGCCATCACCAGCAAGCGTTCGCTGGACTGCTCGGGCACCTTTTACACCAACCCCGTCACACTGTGGCTGGAAGCATGGTCTGACCGGCCTGGAGCACCGCTGGACTACGCTACCGTTCCCCTGCGTCTGGTGTTAGCTGGGGACGCCTGCCTTCACCACGCAGCCGTGCTTGAGCGGGAGGTCACGTCCTGGATAGATACAGCAGCATTTTCTCTGCCCCTGCCTGACCCCGACCCTTCTGATCCCAACACGCTGTGTCTGCGCCGATCACAAGTTATCCTCAGGGTACCTGACCTGCTGCCGCGCTCCCTCCACACATGCAGGCTGGACTTCACCTCCGTGTCCGACCATCGCGTCACCATCGAGCCCACAGGCGGCGACCTAGTGAGCCTGCTGGATACGTGCCTCTCAGGGGTTACCAGAATCAAGGTGGGCGTCAGGATGACCTGTCCTGAGCTCAGGTCGCCCTTTGACCACGACTTGATGCTGGTGCTGCACAACGCCGTAGATGCAGGCGACGAGGGCCACATCCGACGCATCAGGCGACAGATGCAGACCGCGGCACCTTATTTCGAACGCACCCTAGAGATGGCGCACGTTATGGAGGAGTCAGAAAAGGGCACCGCAGTAACAACGGTGACGGCGACGGACCCTGAGAGCGCGCCCCTCACTTACTCCATCGAGGCGGTGCTGGACGCTCGCTCGCAACGCATGTTCGCGGTGGACCCCACCAGTGGCCTCATCACCACCAACACGAAGCTGGACCGCGAGCTGGTGGACGTGCACTACTTCCGAGTGAAGGCGGTGGACAAGACCTCGTCGCCGCCGCGCTCCGCGACCACCACCTTACAGATTATTGTGGACGACGCCAACGACCACGAGCCAGTGTTCGAACGTGAAGAATATGACACGGCAGTGAGGGAATCCATCAGCGTGGGTTCCACAGTACTCACCGTCAGGGCCACAGACGAGGACTCGGGGCCCAACGCTGACCTGCGTTACACTATTCTTAATCCCACCGGCGCTAACGAGGTGTTCCGCATTGACCCGAAGTCCGGTGAGCTATCCACCCGCCTGCCGCTGGACCGAGAGGAGCATTCTCTCTACACCCTCACCGTCCAGGCCGAGGACGAGGGCGCCGCGCAGCACCGCCTCACGGCCACTACTCACGTCACCGTCACCGTCCTCGACGAGAATGACAATTACCCACAGTTCACGGAGCGCACGTACACAGTGGAGGTCCCCGAGGATATCAGCGCTGCAGCGTCGCCGGTCATCGCTCACATCCAGGCCAGCGACGAGGACGGCGGCAAGAATGGCCAGGTGCGCTACGCCATCATTGGCGGAAACACGGCTGGGCACTTCACTATAGACGGTTTGACGGGCGAGGTTCGCGTCGCATCGCCTCTTGACCATGAAACAAATCGGCAATACCGCCTGGTGGTGCGTGCCCAGGACGGGGGGTCGCCGCCCCGCTCCAACACGACGCAACTCCTCGTTAGCGTGAGGGACGTGAACGACAATTCCCCGCGCTTCTACACCCCTCTCTTCCAGGAGACCGTGCAGGAGAACGTGCACATCGGTTACTCCATCGTCCGAGTGCAGGCCTTTGACAACGACGCTAGGGACAACGCCCTGCTGACCTATAGCATCGAGGGCGGCGGTGAAAACCTGCCCGTGGAGGTAGAGAAGGCGGCGGGTTGGGTGGTGACGCGGCGCGAGCTGGACCGCGAGGAGAACCACTTGTACACGTTCACCGTGGTGGCGCGAGACCATGGGGATCCCCCGCAGTCTGCCTCTGCCACGGTGGTCTTACAGATACAGGATCAGAACGACAATGACCCGGTGTTCGAGTCTAAGAATTACGACGTGTGTGTGAGCGAGAGTGACTCGCCTGGCATGCCAGTGATCAAAGTCACGGCCACGGATAAGGACGAGAACCCTCGCCTGCACTACGCCATCACGTCTGGCAACGAGCGGGGACGCTTCTCTATCACTGCGCAGAGTGGCCGAGGATTGATTTCCCTTGCGCAGCCCCTCGACTACAAGCAGGAACGTAAATACATCCTGACGGTGACCGCCACGGACGCCGGCGGCCGTTACGACACCGCCAACGTGTACGTCAACGTGAGCGATGCCAACACCTTCCCGCCGCAGTTTGACAACACCCCGTACTCCGCCACTGTTTTCGAGGACGCACCGGAGGGTAGCACCGTCATCATGGTGGCAGCCTCTGATGGCGACACGGGCGAGAACGCCCGCATCACCTACTCCTTGAGTGGCGACACCGTGCCGGAGTTCGTCATCCATCCCAGCACAGGCGCTATCACCACCAGCAAGCCCCTGGATCGCGAAGTGAAGGGCGGCTACCTCCTCACGGTGACGGCGCGCGACAACGGCAATCCGCCGCTGTCAGATACCACAGACGTAGAGATCACGGTGGTGGACGTGAACGACAACCCGCCGGTGTTTAGCGAGCCCTCCTACCGAGCCTCAGTGTCTGAAGACGCTGGCGTGGGCGCCTCCATCATCCAAGTGAGAGCTAACGACGCCGACGCGGGACTCAACGGCAGGGTGAAGTACTCCTTCGAGGGCGGCAATGACGGCAAGGGCGCCTTCTCCATCGACGAGACCTCCGGCGTGGTGAGGACTGCTCGCATGCTGGATCGCGAGACAGAGCAACAGTACTCTCTGGTGGCTGTGGCGCTGGACCACGGCGCCCCTGAGCAGTCCTCCACCGTAACGGTGACGGTGGACGTGCTGGACATCAACGACAACCCACCCATGTTCGATACCGACCACATTCAGCTATACATTGCTGAAAACATGCCTGTGGGCTCCACGGTAGGCGAGGTGCGCGCCAGGGACCCAGACGCTGGCTCCAACGCCCACATCCAGTACCGCATCAATGGAGGCCCCGACGCTAAGAATTTCATCATGGTGGCCCATCCCAACGAAGGGCGCGCCGAGCTGGTGACCCGCATCGACCTGGACTACGAGTCGCCTAAGAAGAAGTACCAGCTTAACGTGCAGGCCACCTCGGACCCACTGCGCTCAGACATCCCGGTCACCGTGCACGTGGTCGACACAAACGACAACGCGCCAGTGCTCTCTGACTTCCGCATCATCTTCAACAACTTCAAGAACCATTTCCCCACCGCGCCCATCGGCCGCGTCCCCGCCGTGGACGCCGACGTGACGGACCAGGTGAGTAGTGGCCACCCAGGTGGATGAAGACATCAGGAGGGCGTGCGGCAAGGATAATTACCCTCGCTCCTCCTTCCCTCATCCCTCCTTTTCTCCCTCCACTAACCACCGCGGCCTGCAGCCCTCCTCCGCTGCTTAAATTAACATATAACAGCGGCCGCCAGACCCCACACACACACACACACACCATGCCGCCTCTCAGCACACCGACATACACACACACACACACACACACACACACACACACACACACACACACACACACACACACACACACACACACACACACACACACACACACACACGTATACACACACACACACACACACACACGTATACGCACACACACACACACACACACACACACACTACCGTCATGCCGCTTCTCAGGACACCGACTCTGATACTGATACACACACACACACACACACACACACACACACACACACACACACACACACACACACACACACACACACACCACTGCCATGCCGCCTCTCAGGACACCGACACACACACACACACACACACACACACACACACACACACACACACACACACACACACACACACACATTTAAACTCTCCATACACCTTTATAAGGTATGTTGCGCACAACTCATCCCTTGCACACCTTAAACCCTTACACTGGCGCGGCGACACCCATTCACCCTCTCACGTTCAGGCCATATGCTCCCATCACCCTTTCCTTATGTCCCTCACCCACACGCCGGTGGGAGTAAGACATTCCGTGGACAATGGAGAGCAGGTCAGGCTAACCTCTAAATTGATGTCTTTCTGGGGTGGGGCGCTGCGGACCTGCCAGCTTCTCAACGGCCGCGTAAAGTTCAAGGGAGGGGTATACTGGGAGGACCTAGGCCAGGGTATGGAAAGGTGCTGGGGTTCGCGTCCTTTCCCCCCTCTCCACTCCCCCGCAATGTCTACCTCTCCTCCCTGATTCTCTCTCCTATCCACCACGTCTTGCTCTTTCCTACACACCTGTTATCTAGTGATTTTGCTTGTAGGTGTGTGTGTGTGTGTGTGTGTGTGTGTGGTGTATGTATGTGTATGTATGTGTATGTATGTGTGTATGTGTGTGTTTATTTACCAGGAAGCAGCATTGGAATGTGTTAGAGTGTGAGAAACCTCATATCTCTCTCTCTCTCTCTCTCTCTCTCTCTCTCTCTCTCTCTCTCTCTCTCTCTCTCTCTCTCTCTCTCTCTCTCTCTTATCCATTCGCCCCGCAACACACACACACACACACACACACACACACACACACACACACACACACACACACACACACACACACACACAGCAGGAGACAAGACAACAACCACCGCCCTACCTCCGTTACTTTCTCTGGTCTGGCAGTGGTGTGGCTGAGGCGTGATAGGCGAGAGTCACTGGAAAAGCTATGTGTGTTCACAACCTCCCCTTGCGGCACCCCGGCGGGACCCTGGCCACTGGGGACCTGAGGGAGCTACTGGTGACGCCCCTTGGGTCTGCGTGTGTCCCTTTGGTGGGACTGCAACAGCTGGGTGGATGAAGAGAGAGAGAGAGAGAGAGAGAGAGAGAGAGAGAGAGAGAGAGAGAGATTTCTAGCTTCGTGTTTATCAGACTGAGTTCTGATTTTTATAATGTTGAAACATGAGTTTCCAGAGAGAGAGAGAGAGAGAGAGAGAGTGAACTTGAAACTGAAGTCATCACTTCTAGTTTACTATGACGAATGGATAATGAAACAAAAACGGGC
>NC_059302.1:17134752-17139752 GCF_017591435.1 Portunus trituberculatus | reverse complement strand
CACTCCTACTAATACATGTAATTTTAAGCATATCTATTCATACGAGCACATATTAGTAGTAAAGAGGTGGAAGGAGAAGAGGAGGAAGAGGAGTAATGATGATAATAATGGCAATGATAATAATGGTCGTAATAATGAGAAGAAGAAGAAAATCCGGGAGGGAAAGTTGGTATAATTTCGCATCGTTATAGCTCAATTAATCTGCATCTCTCTCTCTCTCTCTCTCTCTCTCTCTCTCTCTCTCTCTCTCTCTCTCTCTCTCTCTCTCTCTCTCTCTCTCTCTCTCTCTCAACATTAATTTTCCTCTTCCCTCTTCCATATTTTTTCTTTTCATTCACGTATTCTTCTTCTTCCTCCTTATTTTGTGTCGTTTATTCTATTCTTTTTCATCAATTCTTCCATTCATCAAATCCTCGTCATCCTCCTTCCCTTCTCTTCTTCCTCTTCTCTTCTCCTCTTCCTTTATTCATCTCTTCCATTTAAGTTTTATCAATTTCTCGTCTCTCCTCCTCCCTTCCTGTTTCATTCTAGTTTGATCTCTTTCATTCAACGTTTACTGTAGTGTGTATTTCCTTTCCTCTCTCTCCCTTTCCTTCCCTTCCCGTTCTCCCTTTTTCTCTTCCCTAATAGGTTCGTCTCTTCTTTATTGTAATCTTTTCTTTTCCTTCCTTTATTTTGTATATGCTTTTTTCTTTTTCCCATTTTGGCTTTTCCCTTTTATTCCAATCTTCCCCTTCTCTTCTCTCTCTTCCTATACGTACCATTTTTCCTGTTCTCCCTTTCCTTTCCTTTCCTCTTTCCATTTTTCCTCTTTACCTTTCGTTTTCCTCGTCATTTCCTTCCTTTTCCCATTCCTTCTTTGTTCCCCTGTCGTCTTTTCCTTTTTTTTTTACTGTACTCTTTCATTCTTTACAATAATACCACCTTTCCTATCCCCTCTCCCTCCTCTTCCCTTTCCCTTAACCTTTCTTATCCTTCCCTACCTTTCCCCTTCTACTCTCTCTCTCTCTCTCTCTCTCTCTCTCTCTCTCTCTCTCTCTCTCTCTCTCTCTCTCTCTCTCTCTCTCTCCTGGTAAGTCAAGGCCACGCTCTAAGACTGGACAGGTATGGTTTTCAATAGCCATCTGATACCCTCGTGAATCTTGGCCTTGTTCAGCTCACACGAAAGGAGGCGATGTGTGTGTGTGTGTGTGTGTGTGTGTGTGTGTGTGTGTGTGTGTGTGTGATATTAGGTTTGGTGTCTGAATGTATGTTTTTTTTTTTTTATTTACTATTCTGTTATTTTTTTTTTTTCGTTTGTGTGCAATGTTGTTGTTTTTTTTCGGGGAAGATGGCAGGCGCCTTCTAATGTTTCAATGTGTCGTGTCGTGTCTTGTTGTTGTTGTTGTGTGTGTGTGTGTGTGTGTGTGTGTGTGTGTGTGTGTGTGTAATTCACCTCGGTCACCCAGCCAGTCTTCCCCATTACAGAGCGAGCTCAGAGCTCATAGACCGATCTTCGGGTAGGACTGAGACCACAACACACTCCACACAGCGGGAAAGCAAGGCCACAACCCCTCGAGTTACATCCCGTATCTATTTACTGCTAGGTGAACAGGGGCCACACATTAAGAGGCTTGCCCATTTGCCTCGCCGCTTACCGGGACTTGAACCCGGCCTTCTCGATTGTGAGTCGAGCGTGCTGTCGAGCGGGTGTGTGTGTGTGTGTGTGTGTGTGTGTGTATGTGTTTCACTGTTTGATCTGCTGCAGTCTCTGACGAGAGCGTTACCCTACGGAACGAGCTCAGAGCTCATTATTTCCGATCTTCGGATAGGCCTGAGACCAGACACACACCACACACTGGGACAACAACAAGGTCACAACTCCTCGATTAACATCCCATACCTACTCACTGCTAGATGAACAAGGGCTACACTTGAAAGGAGACACACAAATATCTCCACCCAGCCGGGGAATCGAACCCCGGTCGTCTGGCTTGTGAAGCCAGCGCTGTAACCACTGAGCTACCGAGCGTGTGTGTGTGTGTGTGTGTGTGTGTGTGTGTGTGTGTGTGTGTGTGTGTGTGATTCACCTTAGGGTTAACTGAACTCAAAGAGGAGGAGGAGGAGGAGGAGGAGGAGGACAGGGAGCGTAAAAAGGATTAGGAGTAATATGAGGAGGAAGAGGAAGAGGAGGAGGGGGAAGAATTAATGGAGAAGGAGGAGGAGGAGGAGGAGGAGGAGGAGGAGGAGGAGGAGGAGGAGGAGGAGGAGGAGGAGGAAGAGGAGGAGGAGGAGGAAAAGGAAAATGAGAAAGAAAATAAATAATGGAAGAGGAAGATAGAAAATACAGGAGGTGAAGAAAAAGAAGATAAATGAAGGAGATGAAAAAGCGGAAGTGACGAGAGAGAGAGAGAGAGAGAGAGAGAGAGAGAGAGAGAGAGAGAGAGAGAGAGAGAGAGAGAGAGAGAGAACACGATAAGATAATTAGGAAAAAAGGCGAGTATGAAAACACTGAAACATGACATAAACGTAATGAAACTCTCTCTCTCTCTCTCTCTCTCTCTCTCTCTCTCTCTCTCTCTCTTTCTCAGGTAACAAATGATATTGCGCCAGTATCTTCTATATTGAGAGAGAGAGAGAGAGAGAGAGAGAGAGAGAGAGAGAGAGAGAGAGAGAGAGAGAGAGAGAGAGAGCATTTCCCAGCATTCACTGTAATACTAAACTATGTAAATTTTTTATGATGGCCTTTTGTGAGTGTTGAAACAGGCGCGGTGTGTGTGTGTGTGTGTGTGTGTGTGTGTGTGTGTGTGTGTGTGTGTGTGTGTGTGTGTGAGAGAGAGAGAGAGAGAGAGAGAGAGAGAGAGAGCGATACCACAGACTCCTCTTGTCATCTTTGCTTTGAAATATGCAAACTCCTCCTCCTCCTCCTCCTCTAACTTCTCTACAGCTGCTGCGCCCTTTTGTGTATGCGACGGGAGGAGGAGAAGACGGAGAGGAGGGGTACAAAATTGTGGGGTGGAGGGAAGGCGGTGTTATTCCATTTTTTCCTTCCCTCCGTCTCTGATCCTGCAGAGCGAAGGAAGTGGAGTAAGGAAGTGAAGTAGGAAGAAGGTGAAAATATAAGGAGTGGGTTTTGGTATTGGAAGCAGGAGGAAGAGGAGGAAGGGAAGGACGAGGAGGAGGGGAGGAGGAGGAGGAGGAGGAGGAGGAGGAGGAGGAGGAGGAGGAGGAGGAGGAGCAGCAGCAGCGATCAGGTTGTTGAGTTTCTTGATTCGTGACAAAAGACTGTCGTTGATGTCTTCTTCAGCTGGGAGAAGGAGGGGGAGGTAGGGAAGAAGAAAAAGAAGAAGAAGAAGAAGAAACGGGAGGGGTGAAATTGTGTGCCTGAATATTGGAACTAATGGTAAGGAACGAGAAGAGAAAGAGGAGGAAGAAGAAGAAAAGAAGGAGGAGGAAGAGGAAGAAGAGGAGGAGGAGGAGGAGGAGGAGGAGGAGGTAAAGGCTAAGTGTATAGTAAGCTAGTCGAGAAAAAGAGGGTGAGAGGTACGAGAGAGAGAGAGAGAGAGAGAGAGAGAGAGAGAGAGAGAGTTAAGGCAGAGGCAAGTGGCGCAAGGAAGATATTGGCGGCAGCAAGCACAGGTGTGGGCGCCGCGACTGTGGCCAAGCAGCAATAGTTTAGAGGCGGATATTGATCAACAGCAGCTGGTCGTGGTAGTAGAGGTGGTGGTGACGGTGCTCTTGGTAGCGGTGGTGGTGGTGGTGGTGGTCTTTGAGCTAAGTTTCATTCCCTCTTTGTGATTCCTAAGTTGATTTTAGGAGGAAAAAAAAATAAGAGCAATTGGGAGGAAGTTAAGGGGTAAAATAGGAGACCGGTATGTGAAAGGAATATAAAGATAAGATGATGAAAAAGGAAACGAAAGGAGTAGTAGTAGTAGTAATAGTAGTAGAAGTAGTAGTAGTAGTAGTAGTAGTAGTAGTAGTAGTAGTAGTAGTAGTAGGAGTATAGTAGTAGTAGTAGTAGTAGTAGTCGTAGGAAAAGGAGTAAGATAGCGAGAATAGAGGAAAAAGAAGAAGGGTTAGAAGAGGTACCGGGGTTGATTAAACGTTTAAAAGAGGAAGTTGGAATATAAAAGAAGGAAAGGCAGAAAGACGAGGAGAATTAAGAAAGGTAACGAAGAAGAGAAGAAAAAGATAATGAGAATAGGAGCTAGACTTCATATGTAAAGAAGAAAAGTAATAAAAAAGAAGGACGGGAAGGCAGGACGAAGAATGAAGGAAAAAAAAGAATAGTAAAAAGAAGAATAAGTGAAGGAGATATGGAGGGAAGAAAGTGTAAGAAGAGGAGAGAAGAAGAAAGAGAAGGAAAGGCGCTGACGACAAGGAAAATAATGAAAAACAATACCTGAGTCACTTCCTGTGAAATTTGATTAGCATTGTTGTTTATGCAAAAATCGATTCAGAAGGGGAACGCGGCGCCGTGTGTGCGTGTGTGCGTGCGTGTGTGAGCGAGGGGACACGTCTGGCTGCAGGAGGCTCATGAGGGCGTGGACACAAGAGCCTTAGGACACCCGCGGCGCCCCCTCAAAGAAGCTATTGGGTGCTGGAAGGTGGCTGCCGACCGCCCCTCTCTGCCGACTTCACCACCACGCACTCCCAATTATGCTGTAGAAGGGAGAGGGGAAGGAGGAGGAGGAAGAGGGGGAGCTTAGAAGACTGTCTGGTTCCTCCTCTCTACCTCTATCTTCTTCTCTTTCTCCTTCCTTCATCGTTTTCTATTTAATCTAACTTAGTCTCTCGCTGTCTTTGTTTAGTATTTAGTTAGTAGTCGTGGTGGTGGTTGTGGTGGTGTTTGTGGTAGTGAGAGGAGAAGTCAGAGTAGTTGCAGCAGGAGGAGTACTTTATTAGTTAATCAATACTTCTCTCTCTCTCTTTCTCTCTCTCGCTCACTCTCACGCACGCACGCACACGCATACACACACACCGCGTAGTGTAGTGGTTAGCACGCTCGACTCACAATCGAG
>NC_059302.1:17127252-17132252 GCF_017591435.1 Portunus trituberculatus | reverse complement strand
GCAAAAGTTTTCGTTCAACATGCAGAGGTGAATGTTCGTGAGTGCATGTGTGCGTGCGCGAGTGTGCGTGAGTTCAACGTGGCTTCATTTAGTTCAATTGTCCATTTTTTCTCTGTCTCTATTTTTTCCTTCCTCTTGCTTCCTCTTGCTGGTAGACATGACACACACACGCACATGTACACACACACACACACACACACACACACACACACACACACACACACACACACACACACACACACACACACACACACACACACACAAGCATTGTTCTTGATTTTTCTCCTTGATCTATTTTAACATCCTTTCTTTCTGCACTTCATTTCTCTTTTTTTGTTCTTGCTTTACTCTCCTTTCCTTCAGTTAACACAGTATACCTTGAATGGCATACAAGGCATACTAATACTTTTCCTCCATTAAAAAAAAAGAATGTTAAAGGAAATAGATGAATAAACAAAATGAAAAAGATAATTTGAAAGTTTTTTATTTTATTTTAGGGAGCATCATCCTAGCTCTGAAAAATAAATCAAAACAACCTATCGTTAAACAAATAAAAGAAAGTAAATAGATAGACAATCAAACTGGTAAACGTATCCAAAGAGAACATCACTTAGTACTAACCTACTACATTATATTAGAAAAAAAAAAATTGACAAAGAACTGAACTCGCCTCTTACACATCTTCCCTTTTCTTCCGCAGCTTACCTACCACATCGTGAGCGGCAACAAGGCGGGATTGGTAGAGATCAACAAGGACTCTGGCGACATCACCCTCTCGCCGTCCCTCAACACCAACGTGCCCATCCACGCCACCATGGAGGTCTCTGTATCAGGTAAGACTCCACACTTGCTTCTCTCTCATCAAACGCACCTACTTTATATGTGTTGGTGTAGTAGGTGTGGGAAGTAATTAACACTCAGTCTTTGGGATAGTGTTGTTTGTGTGTGTATCAGGTAAGACTCAAAACACACCTGCTGTCTGTGTGGATGAGCAGGTGTAAGTGTGAGGACGTAGGTGTTGATTAGCTCTCAAGCGTGTGTCTTTGGGATTGTGTTGTAGTGTGTGTGTGTGTGTGTGTGTGTGTGTGTGTGTGTGTGTGTGTGTGTGTGTGTGTTAGTCTGTGTCTAGGGTTTGGTGGGTGTTGGGTTACTGTCTGCGGGTGTTTGGAAGAAGAGAAGGACGAGGTGGAGGAGGAGGAGGAGGAGGAGGAGGAGGAGGAGGAGGAAGATGACGACGACAAGTGGTGTAGTAGAAATAGAAGAAAGGGAGATCTGAAGATTACGGAAGGAGGAGGAGGAGAAGGAAGAGTAGAAAGAGGAGGAGGATGACAAGTGGTATGGTAGAAATGGAAGAATGGATGAGGAGAAGGAGGAAAGAATAAGAATATCTGGAATTTAAAGGAAAAAGAGGAGGAAAAGAAGATAATAAAGAAAAAGAAAATCTACATGTTGATGAGGAAGAAAAAGAGAAGAAGAAGGTAGAAGAGATGGAGGAGGAAGATGTCTCGTTTCTCTAATCGCTCTCAATCCAGCTCTTCTTATTCTTCATTTCCTGCTTCCTCCTCCTCCTCCTCCTCCTCCTCCTCCTCCTCCTCCTCCTCCTCCTCCTCCTCCTCCTCCTCCTCCTCCTCCTCCTCCTCGTGGATGAAGTGACCCCTTGTTGACGTTTTGTTTTGTTCTCTGGTGCTGCCCTCTCGTGGCCGCCCTCACCGTCTCTCTCTCTCTCTCTCTCTCTCTCTCTCTCTCTCTCTCTCTCTCTCTCTCTCTCTCTCTCTCTCTCTCTCATCTTGAACTTTACTTTTATTTTCTGTGTTTACAGTCGTGGTATTTTAAGTGTGTGTGTGTATGTGTGTGTGTGTGTGTGTGTGTGTGTGTGTGTGTGTGTGTGTGTGTGTGTGTGTCCGCAGGCGAGGGGAGGTCAAGTCGAGCCGCAACAATAACAGTAACTCCTCCCGCGGGTCTGAGCAGAAGAGAGAAGGAGGAGGAGGAGGAGGGAGAGGAGGAGGAGGAGGAAGAGGAGGAGAGGGGAGGTAAGGTCAGGTGGACAGAGGAACAGAGAAGAGCACAAGAAAAGATGGGAGAAAAGCAGGAGGTGGTGAGGGAGGAAGAGAAGGAAGAGAGGAGACGAAGAGGAGCAGGAGGCAGAGGAGGAGGAGGAGCAGGAGGAGGAGGAGAAGGCTGTGGGGAGTGTGACGGAGAGCAAAGAGTGCAAGTGACTCCAAGAGGCTGAGGAGGAGCAGCAAGAGGAGAAAGGGAGGAAAAAAGAGGAGGAGGCAGAAATCTGAGCAACGGAAGATAAAGGGAGAGAGAGAGAGAGAGAGAGAGAGAGAGAGAGAGAGAGAGAATATGGAGTGAGTGAGTGAATGGGGGGGACGTAACTGGTGCTAGAGGGAGAAGAAAGGGAGAGAAGAAGAGGAGAGGGAGGAGGAGGAGGAGGAGGAGGAGGAGGAGGAGGAGGAGGAAGGTAGATTATTGGACCGGTTTTATAATAAGTGGTAGGCAGAGCATAGTGAGAGAGGAGGAGAAGGAGGAGGAGGAGGAGGAGGAGGAGGAGGAGGAGGAGAAGAGAGAGGGGGACATTACCCTTTCCTCTCCTCCTCCTCCTCCTCCTCTTCCACCCTTGCTCTTCGTTACGGTTCCATGCTCTCTCTCTCTCTCTCTCTCTCTCTCTCTCTCTCTCTCTCTCTCTCTCTCTCTCTCTCTCTCTCTCTCTCTCTCTCTCTCTCTCTCTCTCTCTCGTCGCTGGAACAAAGAGAGACTTAGGAAAACGACAAATGAACTGAGGGAGGAAAGCTTTTGGAAAAATAACATTGCGCAGGAGAGAAGAAGAAGAAGAGGAGGAGGAGTAAGAAGAGGATGAGAATTGGCATGTGACTGACTAAAGTTGGGAAAAGCATAGAATTTTGAAAGGAGGAGAGAAGGAGGGGAGAAGTAAGAGGAGGGAGAGGTGAAGGAGGAGGAATGTGTGAAGGAAAGAGAAATTTGGAAGGGAAAGGAGGAAAGAAAAGAAAGTTTCGAGAGGAAGGAACTAGATGGAGGAAGAGAAAGAGGGAGAGGGAAAATGGAAGTAGACAGTAAGAAGGAAAATAGAAGAGTGAAGGTATTGATGGAAAAGATGAAATTCAGAAAGAAATAAGGGAAATTTAGAGGAGAATAATCAGGGAAAGAAATTGAAGTAAGGAATAGTAGATGAGGAAGAAGGAGGTAATGAAGTAGGAAAGGAAGAGAGGAAAGAAGCAGACAAAAAGAACACGGAAGAAAGGATAGAAATAAAAGAAAAGAAAAAAACATGAAGTGAAATATAGAAAGAATAAAGGAGAGGGAAAAGGAGGAAAAGAAGAACGAAGAAAATAACAGAGCTGTGACAGAGAAAAGAAAAGAAATGTGTTAAAAAGAAAGGATAGAAAAGGAAAAAGAAAAGAAGATAAAGAAGAAAAGAAGAAAAATAGGAGAAAATACAAAAGATGAAATAGAGAGAGAGAGAGAGAGAGAGAGAGAGAGAGAGAGAGAGAGAGAGAGAGAGAGAGAGAGATGAAGTACAAAGGTGCAGGTGTGAGGCAGGGACAGGTAGACAGAAAGAGACAGGTGTGTTTCCTTCGTCTATTCCTTCGCCAGGTGTGTGTGTGTGTGTGTGTGTGTGTGTGTGTGTGTGTGTGTGTGTTATCAGGAATGTACGAGTCATTATGTGTACCTGTGTGTGTGTGTGTGTGTGTGTGTGTGTGTGTGTGTGTGTGTGTGTGTGTGTGTGTGTGTGTGTGTGTAAGTGTGACTCAGCACCGGTCACCCAGGACGCCTCTTTCCGTTTGTTCCCTCCAGCTTTTCTTCTTCCTCCTTACATCCCTCCCTCATTCCCTCCCTCCCTCCTCTCTCCTTCCCTCCATCAATCCCTGTAACCCCACCAACACTTTCTCTCTCCCTCATTTTCTCTTTCTCCTTCTCTGCTTCTCTATATTTGTCCCTCCTCTTTCCTCTTCATGTTTGTTTTACTCCTCCACTTTACCTCCTTCTTCTCCCCCTCTTCTCCTCCCAAAGCTCTCTCTCTCTCTCTCTCTCTCTCTCTCTCTCTCTCTCTCTCTCTCTCTCTCTCTCTCTCTCTCTCTCTCTCTCTCTGACTTGTTTTTCGTGTCTGTCTTTGATCTCTCTCTCTCTCTCTCTCTCTCTCTCTCTCTCTCTCTCTCTCTCTCTCTCTCTCTCTCTCTCTCTCTCTCTCTCTCTCTCTTGTATTTCCTCCTATTTCAAACAGCTGTGTCTTTCCTCCTCCTCCTCCTCCTCCTCCTCCTCCTCCTCCTCCTCCTCCTCCTCCTCCTCCTCCTCCTCCTCCTCCTCCTCTTCCTCGTCCTCCTCCTCCTCCTCCTCCTCCTCCTCCTCCTCCTCCTCCTCCTCCTCCTCCTCCATGCCCTCGTATGCAGTTCACTCAATTCACTTATGTATTTGTTTGTTTGTTTGTGTGTTCGCTTGCTATGGTTCGTGGATGCAGTAATTCCTCCATTGTGTTTGCGTAACTGTGCGGCATGTTACGGTGGCGGGATGCAAGGAAAGGGGCGGAGCTGTAATTGGGAAAGGATTGGGGTGAAAGGATAGCGATAGTAGTGGTGGTGGTTGCATAGGAGTAGGTCGAATGGTGGTAGTAGTGATAGTAGTATTAGTAATAGTTTTAGTAGTAGTAGTAGCAGTAGTAGTAGTAATAGTAATAGTAGTACCACCACCACCACTTACAAGCCACACACATGAAAACAGGGCATTACAGAGTGAGGCATCTCCCTATCCACCATCTCTCACACAACATACCAACACGAGAAACTGTTACAAGGGACAGCGATGTAGACAGCATTGAAAATAGAGAAGGATAATTTACTATGCAGATTAGTACTAGCGCTAATGCACTCTGGGAGGAGGGGAGAGTGAAGTAATATTAATCAGTTGCTGTTATAGTTCTCATAAACTTGGTAAGGTAGAGAAGGAAAGCTATACATGAATGTAGTTTCATAAGTTGTTATAAC
>NC_059302.1:17102252-17122252 GCF_017591435.1 Portunus trituberculatus | reverse complement strand
GGAAGACGAAAAGCGTGTTGTTTATTTAGTTTAGTCGGTTAGGTGGTTCTTTGTTTTAGGCAGTTTGTTATTCGTGTTTGCTATTCAGTCAGTTGTTCTATTAGTTAGCTAGTCAGTCGATGGTGATACAAGTCAGTTATTAAAGCAGTAATTCAGACACTAAAGTATTCAGTCTGCTAATCAGTCAACTAGTCAGTCAGCTCTATCATTTAAACAATCACCCAATTTGACATTCATTTAATCAGTCAGTCATTCATACAATCATTCAGTCAGTCATTCATTCAATCAGTCATTCTTTCAGTTAGTCAGTCAGTCATTCGACTAGCTAGTTGGTCACCTAGTCACCCACCCAACCAAGTAGCTAATCAGACAGATATACCGTTCATGTCACCAGCCACCATGCCAGCCAGTCAGCCAGCCAGCCACTCTCCCACTCAGGCAGTCAAACACCCCTCTCTCCGCTAGCCAGTGAGCCAGGAAGTTGCGTCACTCAGCCTGCCAGATGCATGCCCGAGCCAGCCAACCAGCAAGCCAGCCAGGCAGTGAGTGAGCCACAAAGCAGAGCCGCCTAACCGTCAGCGAGCCAGTTCAAAAATAGACGAGTTCCAAACCTGGTCACTTGTGTTGTAATTAGTTAATGGAAGGTAATGGAAGCCAGAGCACTCACTTACTCTCTCATGATTCTCTACCGCTCTCATTTTCTCACCCGCCTTTTCATTGAGAAGTAAGCACGTGTGGTTCGCTGAGTTATCGGACCAACGTATGACCATCCATCCTTTCTGCCACCCATTTATTCAACCTGCTTTTCACTCAACTTGTCATCCAAGCATGCACATAACCATTCAATCAGCTATCCAACCATCCGCTGACCATCCATCCATCCATCCATCCAACCAACTATCCATCTATTCAACTAACCATCTACGTAACTATCCATTCAGCCATCCATCCATCCACACAGCTAGCCACTGCACTACCCATTCATCCACACAACCAGCCAAACAATCAGTCCATCCAACCATCCATTGAACCATCCAACCAGTCAGTCAGTCATAGCTGCTCGACTTCTCTCACCGTTTCTCCCCCTTCTTTCTTTCCTTCTCTGACTCTCACTCCTTCCCCCGTTACGCTCCTTCACCTCTCTCCCACACTTCGAATCCCTCCTTAACTAATCAAACTATTCCTCTGTTAATCCTTTACTATTCTTTCTTTTCTGCTCTTCCTCACCTGTTATTTCTCTGATCTCTTAGCTTATAAACCACGACCGTGCTCTCTGTCATCTAACTCTGTCGTCTTTGCTATTTCCCTGCTCTCTTCACCTCACTCATCCTTATTAGCTCCTCTCCCACCCTGACCTTGAGCTAAAGTCAGTGCTCGTGTTCAGTGTGGTGGCGGAGCGGGTTCCCTCCTCCTCTTCAACCCCGCCAAGCTTGTCAAGATGATTCCACGCCATCCTTCGCTTGCCTTCCATTAACATTGCTAGCTCGCTGTGTGATGAGTGATAATGCAGGAGTGTTTTATTCCTTAGGAATTTTGGGGGCATGTGTGTGTGTGGGTTTGGATGTTTGGTTGCGTGTTTTTAGGGTAGTTTGGTAGGTTTAAGTCAAGGTCAAGACGGAAGTTCGGAGGCGTTTGTTTTTTTTCTCACTCGTTCGGTTCTGTTGGTGAGTGACTTGAGTTGGGTTTGTATATTGTCGGTGTTGTTGTTGTTAGTGTTGTTGTTGTTAGTGTTGTTATTGTTATTGTTGTCATTGTTATTGTTGTTGTTACTGCTGCTGTTGTTTTTTATCACCTTCTCCTCCTCCTCCTCCTCTTCTTCTTCCTCCTCCTCCTCCTCCTCCTCCTCCTCCTCCTCCTCCTCCTCCTCCTCCTGCTCCTTTTCTGATTAAGAACACATTGAGGGGCCGACCGTCTGCTGCTGGCGTCCATTGTTCTACTCCTTGTTCCTCCTACTCCTCCTCCTCTCTGTCTCGCCGTAGTGACGCGCACACACCTGACGCCGGATGGTGCTTCCTTTCTTCCCCCTTCTCCTCCCCCTCCTCCTCCTCCTCCTCCTCCTCCTCCTCCTCCCTCATTACCCATTCTGCCTCCCTGTCTCCCTCCCGTAATAAAGTCCCGTAGACCTAACGAAGGAGGAGGGAGGAAGGTAGAGGATTGAGTCATCGAGGAGAAGGACGAGGAAAAGGAGGAGGAGGAGGAGGAGGAGGAGGAGGAGGAGGAGGAGGAGGAGGTGGAGGTGAAGGTTAAGGTTAATTCACAAGGTAACGAGAAGATAATTAACGTCGAGTGACAGAAAGAGAGAGAGAGAGAGAGAGAGAGAGAGAGAGAGAGAGAGAGAGAGAGAGAGAGAGAGAGAGAGAGAGAGAGAGAGAGAGAAAGAGAGAGATTCAATCATACATCCTTTCCCCTCCTTCTGACTTTCTTCTGCCTGTCCCTCTTCCCTTCGTTCTCCTTCAGTCTCCTCCCCTACTTCTGTCAAAATTCTTGAATGAAAGACTGGAACACTTACACACACACACACACACACACACACACACACACACACACACACACACACACACACACACACACACACACACACACACACACACACACACACACACACACACACCTTCGAAAATAGACACTAATTATTCTAGTAACCATTTACACACACACACACACACACACACACACACACACACACACACACACACACACACACACACACACACACAGGAGGACAATTTGCATTAAAGGAAGGCAGAGTACGATTGCTAGGCTCCTCCTCCTCCTCCTCCTCCTCCTGAATTGCTACATCCTTCCCTTCTGTAGAGTCATCCATTCCATAAAAAGAAGAAACATGAAAAAGCGAAAGAATAAAAAGGAGTAAAGAGAAATTAAACTTTCGACGAAACAGATGAGAGAGAGAGAGAGAGAGAGAGAGAGAGAGAGAGAGAGAGAGAGAGAGAGAGAGAACAATCCTAAAATTCTTAAGAGACAAGACGTAATACCAGATCCTCCTCTTCTTATCCTCCTCCTCCTCCTCCTCCTCCTCCTCCTCCTCCTCCTCCTCCTCCTCCTCCTCCTCCTCCTCCTCCTCCTGTATGCTAATGAGTCACCTTCGCCATCTGCTTATCGTCGCCCCTCGCACTGCAACTTTTTACATCTTGAGGACTCTGGAGGATTAGGGAGAAGGGGGGCGTTAGGAGACTCGAGATAGGATTAGGGCAGGTCCTTGGGCGCTCTCTCTCTCTCTCTCTCTCTCTCTCTCTCTCTCTCTCTCTCTCTCTCTCTCTCAATCTAATCTTCCCGGTTCTGAGCAGGTTTCCATTAGTGAACCTTTGAACAACAGACAAGTTTCCTTCGCAGCAATTAAATGTTTTCCCTTCTGTAAGCAAAGATAATGATGGAAGATGATGATGATGGCGATAAAGGTAATGAAAGGTACAGGGTGAGTCAAAAGGGAAGACAAGCTACATTAGATACTAAAGATTGTGGAACAGACTGTATAGAGGTTGGATGCGAGGTATGTGTGTACCGTTGTGTGTGTGTGTGTATGTGTGTGTGTGTGTGTGTGTGTGTGTGTGTGTGTGTGTGTGTGTGTGTGTGTGTGTGTGTGTGTGTGTGTGTGAGTGAGTGTGTGGAACAGTTTAGTGACTCCCGTGGGTGGATGGCTTTGGTCTCTCTCTCTCTCTCTCTCTCTCTCTCTCTCTCTCTCTCTCTCTCTCTCTCTCTCTCTCTCTCTCTCTCTCTCTGTGTGTGTGTGTGTGTGTGTGTTTCGTTCTCAGTGTACTCCACCCTTCATTTCTTTGCCCTCCCTCCTCTTTTCTTTCTCCTCCTCCTCCTCCTCCTCCTCCTCCTCCTCCTCCTCCTCCTCCTCCTCCTCCTCCTCCTCCTATTCCTCCTCCTCCTCCTTTATGCCTCCTCACTCTTTAAACTTTTTAATTTCTCTTCTCTTTTCTCTCTCTTTCTTCCATTCCTCATTCCTAAGTTTCTTGATCTTTTCTTTACTACCATCATCCATCCTCACATTCCTTACTTCACTATCATCTCTTCACTCTTCGTCCCTAGTGCACCACCATCGCCACCACCATCGCCTCCTCTTCCTCTCTCTCTTCCTTCTCTCTCTCCCTCCTCTCTCTGTTTCTCACATCTCTCTCTCTCTCTCTCTCTCTCTCTCTCTCTCTCTCTCTCTCTCTCTCTCTCTCTCTCTCTCTCTCTCTCTCTCTCTCTCTCTCTCTCTCTCTCTCTCTCTCTCTCTCTCTCTCCCCAGTACAACAAAAGACACTTCAAGATTACTTTAACCAGTTTGAGAAGCGATATGCAGTTTCGTAGTAGTAATGATGGTGGTAGTGGTGGTGGCGGTGGTGGTGGTGATGGAGCGTGCCTGGAGAGAATCTTGGTGGATTAGAAGGCAGGAGAGTTCGATGCCTCCAGCAGTAGTGATCCGGTCTGGCGGGTTCGGCTGAGTAAGGCGAGGGAGGGAAGGAGGGAGGGAGTGAAGGACGCTGGAAAGGAGAGCGAGGAGGAGGTGGAAGGTAGGAGATAAGAAGAGCAGGTAGAAGTACTTACCTATAGCAGTAGTAGTAGTAGTTGTTGTTGTTGTTGTTGTTGTTGTTGTTGTAGTCGTGGTAGTAGTAACAGTAGTTGTAGTAGTAGTTGTAATAGTAGTAGTAATAGTGGGGGGTGGTGGTGGTGGTGAAAGAAGTAATAGCAGTAGTTATTCTTATCTTCTTTTGCGGTATTTTTTTTCCGTTGGTGCTGTTGTAGTCGTAGTGTTAGTAGTAGTACGAGCAGCAGCACCACCACCACCAATTGTAGTACGAATAGTTGAAGATGTTAGAAGAAAGGTAGAAAGAGGATCATGTGGAAGAGACAGAATGAAAGAGAAAGCAGAAATGAGTTGAAAGTTGGTGATCGAAAAAGGAATAGTTTTAGAAAGAAGAGGAGGAGGAGGAGGAGGAGGAGGAGGAGGAGAAGAAAGAGGATAAGGATGGGAAAAGGAAGGTTGTGAGGTTAACTAATTATCTAAAATCGCCTCAAGTCCCTTTTGTTCCTTTAGAAAGTGTGAAATCGAGTGAAAATCTTAACTTTTTATTTTATTTTTTTCTTATCATCTTTCCTTTTTTTAGGTTCTGGTTAAGACACCATAAGAGGAACAACACAACGAGACTTGATTTGTTATCGTGTTTATACTCTCTCTCTCTCTCTCTCTCTCTCTCTCTCTCTCTCTCTCTCTCTCTCTCTCTCTCTCTCTCTCTCTCTCTCTCTCTCTCAAACTTTTCATCTTGCCGCTCACTTTTCATAGATTGTTTGTCCCTTCCTTTATTCCTCTTCCTCCTCCTCCTCCTCCTCCTCCTCCTCCTTTTCCTCCTACTGAAGAAGAGAGGCAGTGGTCAGAGTTAGGGCACTGCGTCACTCTTTTCTTCTCTTTCTTCCTTTTTCTCTTCCTCTCTCTTCCTCTCCTTTTCTTTCCTTTTGTTGCTTGTTTGCCTTTCATTCCGTTCTCTTTGTAGGTTTCTTCTATTCACGGTTTCATCATGTTTATTCTGTCACTCAGGTTATTTCTTCTTCATATTTTCTGTTATTTCCTTTTCTTCTTCTTTTCCCTCTTCGCTTCATCCATTTTAATTTTTTTCGAGGTTTTTTAAAGATTATGTTGTGGTTTTATCTGTATTTCATTGGTTTTTCTTTTTCTCGTTGGTTTCATACTATTCTTATTTTTTCTCCTTATTTTCTTATCATTTCACGTTTCTTTCATTATTAGGTTTCTTACATTTTTAATCAATGATCTATTTTTTGTTTATATTTTTTGTCGTCTTGCAAAGTTTGAGTATTTTCCGTTATTTTCTCAATATTTTGCGTCCTTCTTATTACTTTCACTTATTTTCTATATATTCTTATTTTCTCACTTTTCTGTATCTAATTCTATCGTCTACTGATGATTTGGATTTTATTTATATTCTTTTGTCTTCGGTAAGTATCTACTCATTGTTTTCCCTTATTTTCTCATTACTTCGCGTCCTACCCATTATTTTCACCTGGCTCCCCTGACTAACGCACTAATTAGTTTCTCTATTGAACCCTGGCAGGTGAAAGAATGTCTCAGGAGACCTTGTACTTGTTGTTGTTGTTCTGTCCCCTTTTTATCTTTCACTTTATCTTCCTCCCCATTTACTACTACTACTGCTCTCCGCCCGCCTTGGCCCTGGTGCTGGCGGTGGTGGTGGTGCTGGTGGCGGTGGCATGTGTGGGGTGGGGGGGATTTCTAATGAGAGGTTCCCTGCTGCTGTTGACAAGATGGGTGGACACCTCAGTGGGAGGTAGGTGGGTTAGGGAGAAGAGAGGAGGGAGAGGAGGGACATATGGGAGGAGTCTTTCTATCTATATCCTCTACAGTCCTTTTCTTCCTTCCCTACGTCTTTTTCTTGTGTATATTCTGTATTTCATTACTCATCAAATTCTTGTCTCTTCTTTTGATGTTCTTCTTAAATGTGCTTTGTGTTTCCATTTTTCTCTGCACTCTATTTTCTCTTCTTCCACTCTTCTCTCTCTCTCTCTCTCTCTCTCTCTCTCTCTCTCTCTCTCTCTCTCTCTCTCTCTCTCTCTCTCTCTCTCTCTCTCTCTCTCTCTCTCTCTCTCTCTCTCTATATATATATATATATATATATATATATATATATATATATATATATATATATATATATATCTTTTGTCTCATTGTTTCTTCCTTCTTTAATCATATCTCTCTATTTTACCTTCATCCTTTCCTCCCTTCCTACACAGCCTTTTCTCTTTGTTCTTCATTTCTGTTCTGTCCTACTGTCCTCCTTCCTTCCCTGCTTCCTTCTTTCATATCCCTCTCTATAGTTGTCTTCTTTTATTTCAGTCCTATCTCAAATTTCCCTCCCTTTCCTCTCCTCTCCACCCTACATGCCTCCTTCCTTGTCCTCCTCCTGTCCTATCTCTACCTTCCCTCTTGCCTCCTGTCCCGCCCTCGTGTTTGGTGAAGTGAGGCAACACGATACCCATCTCGCTGGGACGTGTGTCTGACGGGAAGGACCTGTGATACGTGAGGGATGGCTGGGGTGTTGGGTGTGGGTATGGGTGTCTGGTAGGGGTGTTGGGTGTAGGTGGGGATGGGAAGGACTGGTGTTGTTGATTACGGGTGTGAGGGTGTAGGAGTGAGGTACGAGGGATGTAGGTGGAGTTGGCTTGGGGTGGTGTAAGGCTTCATATATTAATTTGTCTAGTTTATTCAAACTAATGATTTGGCACTAACAGTCTGATTACTAAGTTCATTTTATTCATCTGCCACTATTTAATCTCTTTTGCAGCAGGTGTCTAGCATTGTTTGTATATCTTCCTTTTCCTTATTATGGCATATACCTCTGTCTTTCCCTGCCTCTCGTTATGCTATCTAAGATTCTTCCTTTTAAAATTTCATATTTTCTGCCCTTACTATTCCATCTACCTCTATTTTCTTTGACTTTTGCTTTAATACGCAAAATTCTTACTTTTAACTTCCCATCACATCCTCTTATCTGCTTCTGTCTCTTTTTACCAGCTGTACATGCTTAGAATTTAACATATGAACATCAGAAAATAAGGGAAGACGCATGAAGCTGTCAGGTGTACACGTGGCAATCCCTACATAAATCTAATCTACCTATCTCCACCTATTATCCTCATTCATAATTATGTGGTGGCGTAGGAAAGGGTTGAGTGGAAATAGGGTACCCTTTGAGTGATGCCTTCTAAGTGTTTAAGCGGCCAAGAGGAAGGGAGTAAAATGAGAAAGATGTAAAGTGTGTGTGTGTGTGGTGTGTGTGTGTGTGTGTGTGTGTGTGTGTGTGTGTGTGTGTGTGTGTGTGTGTGTGTGTGTGTGTGTGTGTGTGTGTGTGTGTGTGTGTGTGTGTGTGTGTGTGTGTGTGTGTGTGTGTGTGTGTGTGTGTGTGTGTGGGAGGTGGAAGATGAAGGAGAGGTGAAGACCTGTGGTTGAGGAATGTTTGTGGTGGTGGTGGTGGGAGAGAGGGAGAAGGCGCAGGTAATATGTGTGTAGGGGATCGTAACGCGGCATGACGGAGGCTGACGGAGGTACTGAGACGTCACCACCAGGGGGGCGAGGGACGGGACCACCCTGCTTTGCCCACCCTTGTCCCGCCTCATCGTAACCTCGCCTTTTCCTGCTGTGTTCTGCTCTGTTCTGCCGCTTTGTGGTTCCTCCCCCGCTGGTTTCCTTTCGGCACTTTTTTTAGTTTTAGAAGTCTTTAGCAATGACACGAGGAGATGAAAATGTTAGGGTGGTCTTGTCTTGTAGATGTTGTTGTTGTTGTTGTTGTTGTTGTTGTTGTTGTTGTTCAATGCCATGATCTTCGCCTTCTTACTCTTTAGTAGTGACATGGGTAAATTCAAATAATGTATTCTTTCTTCTTTTCTGTATTTTTCCTTCTATTTTTTTTTTTTTCTTTTTACATCCACCACCTCGTCCTATTGTAGCACCACCACCACCACCACCACCACCACCACTCTCCTCCTCAAGCAACTAATGAAAACATCACAACTCGCGGAAAATCTTAATGACCCAACCGTCCCATCCCGACGCTGACCGACCCATGAACCCCGTGCTGACCGAAGCACTTTAGTGACGGTGTGGATTGCCGTCTTTCCGTCCCTCTCCCCCACTTTCTCCTAGTGTGACGCCTGCAGGAATTAGGAGAGGCCTAACCCACGATAACCCATAGGGACTAAAGTTCTATTACACTCCGAAGTCCTTTCAGTCTTATAAGGAAGTTCTGGAGGTTATATACGCCCTTCATTTCCTCAGCATTCTTGATTAGTTACACTTGGGAGAGGTGAGAGTAGGGAGAGGAAGGGAGGGGAGAGGCCTTTAATTTCGCGTATTTCAGGTGAGGTTTCATAAAATCGCGTGACGGAAGGGAAACGTAAAGGTGATTGTAAACACCTGTGTGAATTCCAGCTAACGTCTTCATCAGCCGAGGGAAACGGGAAGCTGATTGTAAACAGGGACTGCCTCGTGTAGACCTGACGGCTTCTTGCAGCTTCCTTTGGGCTCTTATGTTCTTATGTAAACATCTGCATGAATTCCAGCTAAGTTCTTCGTCAGGTGAGAGAGAGAGAGAGAGAGAGAGAGAGAGAGAGAGAGAGAGAGAGAGAGAGAGAGAGAGAGACGGTAGTTTCTGGTGGCTGAGTGACGCTTGCCGCTGTGTTCGTCCCCGAGAGAGAGAGAGAGAGAGAGAGAGAGAGGACGGATAGTTTCTGGTGGCCGAGTGACGCTTGCCGCTGTGTTCGTCCCCGAGAAAGAGAGAGAGAGAGAGAGAGAGAGAGAGAGAGAGTGTGTGTGTGTGTGTGTGGAAGCGTGGGTGCCAGCAACATAACAAAACAAGTGCGTGGGTGGCGGGCCATTAAACTCTAATCGTGGACCGTATTTTCAAAGGTTCCAGCGTCTAATCTCTTCTACTTTTAACAGGCTGTCGTGGGAGTTACCGGGAGTGTCTGGTATTTCTTTTTTTGTGATTATAGTGATAGTTTAATAGAATTTTTTGCGTTGTTAAGGATAGAAAGAGCGAGTTACTGGGAGTGTCTGGAGTGTTTTCATGATTCTAGCGAGAGTTTAACACGGATTCTGAGCCATTAACGAGAAAAACACCCGTGGGATCTCGACTAATTGCCTCTGTGACCTTTCATGATGGAAGAATACTGTGTTTAAGAATACGTAACTTTATCTATAGAACAACGCTATCCTATAGCCATTATATTAGGCAAAAATCTGAACATCTCAATCTTTCCTTCCCTGCCGACATCTTGGTATTTTTTAAATCTATGTAGTAACTGTGAATAGTTAAAGCTAAAACAAAACTATATTTATTCATTTATTTATTTATTTATTTGTTTATTTATTTCTAGTTCCTCGTTCATGTTAAACAGTAAAAAAATATTCTTTACAATTCTGAAAATCCCATAAGTTATGTGGTAGGTAATGAAGATGTTGATAAAATTACTACTTTGTTAATAAAATAAAATTGCAACTTTTGTTACATTTTATTGATATCAGCTAGTAATGTACTTACCTGTAGCGCAAGTTGGTATATTCAGGTATACTAATCCACTTTTCTTCCTACAGGTGAGTGTTTGGAGCATCTAATGAGTTCTCAAGCGCTGGAGACTTGTGAGTATACCTCTGTGTGTGTGTGTGTGTGTGTGTGTGTGTGTGTGTGTGTGTGTGTGTGTGTGTGTGTGCGTGCGCGCGCGCGCGCGCCGTGCGTGCGTGCGTGAGGGATGGGTGTGAAAGCAATAACAAACCGTGAGCGTGGCAGACGAGGCGTGGCGTGCTGTCTGCTGTGCTGCTAACTCATGATGCATGGAAACACTAACGCCACCATCATCATCATCATCATCATCATCACCTTCATAACCATCATCATCATAATCAACACCTCTTCCTTCCTCTCATTTCCTCTTTTCCTTAGAGAGAGAGAGAGAGAGAGAGAGAGAGAGAGAGAGAGAGAGAGAGAGAGAGAGAGAGAGACAACATCATTTAAAGAGCTAACATTTCTCATTCAACACACATACACACACACACTCTCTCTCTCTCTCTCTCTCTCTCTCTCTCTCTCTCTCTCTCTCTCTCTCTCTTTCTCTAACCACCTGTCTATCAATCAGTCAGTCTGTCTGTCTTTCTGTCTGTTTTGCCTGTCTATACGTGTAGAAAGACAAGACAGGTGTATTATAACTGGAGTTCCATTAATTGTAAATGTTCGGTACCTTGTTTAGTAAAGGTGGACTCAATCTGGTATGCAAATATGTTCCCATGTATATTAATTAGAGGCGCGTCACTCTGCGTAATAAAGTCAGGTGCTAGAGAGAGAGAGAGAGAGAGAGAGAGAGAGAGAGAGAGAGAGAGAGAGAGAGGCCCTGAAATAACAACAAAGCTGAAAAAAGTTACCTAAATTTATTACGCTGGTCTTCTGTTTGCCTTTTAAAAAACTACTTGGGTAATATTTCAAAGTCTTTTTTTTGTGTGTGTATGTGTGTCTGTTTGTATTTGTGTGTGTGTGTGTGTGTGTGTGTGTGTGTGTGTGTGTGTGTGTGTGTGTGTGTGTGTGTGTGTGTGTGTGTGTGTGTGTATGTTTGATTTACTCCTCCTTTCTTTCTCTTCCTCCTTCTCTTCTTCCTCCTCCAACTGAAGAACCCGTTAGTATCTTATCTCTCTCTCTCTCTCTCTCTCTCTCTCTCTCTCTCTCTCTCTCTCTCTCTCTCTCTCTCTCTCTCTCTCTCTCTCTCTCTCTCTCTCTCTCTCTTCCTTCATTGATGTTGCTTTCTTGCCTCTTAATCTATTTTTCATTTCCATTAAATTAATTTTAATACCTTTCTCATCTACTTTTCTTGTATCTTCTCTACATCTCATCATTCACATAATCTCGTTTATTTGTCTTAAGCTTATCTCCATTTCTGATTGGGTCTCTTCTTCGTGTTCCTTTCCCTTCTCTCTCTCTATCTTTCCCAGTCTTTCCTTGCTTCCCCGCCCGGCGCCAGGGGTCAGTGTGTGCAGCAGTGAGAACAGCAAATTGAATCAAGCGGTATCCTCTTATACTGTGGACAATGCATGTAAACGAGAGAGAGAGAGAGAGAGAGAGAGAGAGAGAGAGAGAGAGAGAGAGAGATTGGGGGGTTTGTGGGTCCTTTTTCTTTTTTTTTTCTTTTTTGGCTTCTTTTCCTTCCTTGTTAGAAATGCAAAAGTGAAGGCGACCTGTGAATTGTGATGTGTGTGTGTGTGTGTGTGTGTGTGTGTGTGTGTGTGTGTGTGTGTGTGTGTGTGTGTGTGTGTGTGTGTGTGTGTGTGTGTTACGTACGCTAAGTGTTGATTTGGGTGCTCTCTCTCTCTCTCTCTCTCTCTCTCTCTCTCTCTCTCTCTCTCTCTCTCTCTCTCTCTCTCTCTCTCTCTCTCTCTCTGTATATATATATATATATATATATATATATATATATATATATATATATATATATATATATATATATATATATATATATATATATATATATCCCTTTGACAAATCTTTCACAGTAAAAGTTGATATTTTTTACATTTTTTTCTGTCATCCTCTTTTCCTCTCTCCTCTCCCTCACCCACCCTCATCTACCACTCATCCACCACTCACCATCCACCATTCACTCTCCCTCTCTCTCCGTCAGTGCACAGCGGCAGCAAACACACACGAGTACTGCACAAAAACAAAGGAAGCACAGTTTGTCAGCCTTTACCGAGCAACTTGGTGTGCCTTTGAGATTCGCCCTGTCCTGTTGTGACGGCCAAATTGGAGCTCTTGTGAACACTGGCAAAAATACGTGATTTCGTGTTTTCGCCTCTTTACTGTTGTTGGAAGGACCGGAACAGAGAGAGAGAGAGAGAGAGAGAGAGAGAGAGAGAGAGAGAGAGAGAGTGGTGGTGTTGGTTGTGGTGGCTGTGTGTTGGACTGAGGTTGTGTTTTTTGGGTTGTTTTAGTTATGGTGGTCTTATTGTTGATTAATTCGATGTGATAGGTGAATCTTTTGTGCTTTTTCTTGTTTTGTTGAATTCTTCACTTTCCTTTCTTTCCTTATTTTCTTTTATATTTTTCTTAATCTTTTTTTGCGTTCGGCTGTTTCTTTCTATTTCTTTCTTTGCTTCCATCTTTCTTTTTTCCCTCCGTCCATTCTTTCTTTCAATTTTTCTCCTTTCTTTTTTCTTTCTTTATTAATTTATTTTTCTTTTCGTTCTTCCTTTCTTCTTTCCTTCTTTCCTTTCTTCCCTCTTTCTTTCCTTCTTTCCTTCCTTTTCCTTTCTTACTGACTGATTGACTGACCGACTAACTTAACCACAATTCCCTGTTACACTGTCGCTTCACCTACAGCGTTGCTTCATCACCGACACACAGCACATGAACAAACAAACTGACAGTGAAAGTGGCACACACCACAACAACAACGAGGAAGTGTAACGCTCTGGATTCATTACGATATTTATCTATTTCTTATGTAAAGGGATACGGGGCAATACAACAGAATTTATGTATTGTGATATGAAAAAATGCCGTCCGAAATGCCTGTCCCTAAGGAAGAACATTCATCTGTCTATCTTCTATCTATATGAGTGTCTATTTTGTCTACCTATCTATTTATTTATTTCTCAAGAAGCATCGTTGTATCTCCTATGTCTTTTATCATCTGCAGATTACTATGTATATATTTAGGCAAATAAAAGGAAAAGGATCGAGAAATAGGAACACAAGAAAACACACACGACACATTTTCACACACATCCAAACTTCCCGTCTCTTCTTCCCTCCCTGCCACTCACGCAGCTCGGCGAGTCACAAACATCAACACACTATCTTTTCCCTGTGCTTTTTCTTTCCTTTTCTTTCCCTCTCACAGTCGCTATCCCAGTAAGCGTGGGAACTTTCATACAACCCTCCCACCAACACCCCAATCCTACCATCTCCCCAACCCTTCCCACACCTCCTGTACCTCTCCACCTCCCTTCCGCTCTCGTCCCTCCCACTGTCGCCCTGTCCGGAAACCCCAAGGGGATGTATCAGCATTAAAAGTTTAGCTAGCTCGCGGCGGCCTCGAAAGTTCCAGAAGACTGGTGGTGGTGGTGGTGGTGGTGGTGATGGTGGTAGTGGAGTGTGTTTCACTTTCACTGTTTGATCTGCTGCAGTCTCTGACGAGACAGCCAGACGTTACCCTACGGAACGAGCTCAGAGCTCATTATTTCCGATCTTCGGATAGGCCTGAGACCAGGCACACACCACACACCGGGACAACAAGGTCACAACTCCTCGATTTACATCCCGTACCTACTCACTGCTAGGTGAACAGGGGCTACACGTGAAAGGAGACACACCCAAATATCTCCACCCGGCCGGGGAATCGAACCCCGATCCTCTGGCTTGTGAAGACAGCGCTCTAACCACTGAGCTACTGGGCGTGTGTGTGTGTGTGTGTGTGTGTGTGTGTGTGTGTGAGACAAGACCCGTGCCACGTTTGTTTTGTATGGACGTGACGTGTGTGTGTGTGTGTGTGTGTGTGTGTGTGTGTGTGTGTGTGTGTGTGTGTGTGTGTGTGTGTGTGTGTGTGTGTGTCTTTGCTTGTTTGTTTGAAGGAAACACGTGTTTTATTGTATAAAGGATATGTGTTGAATGTGTTGGTGCATGTTAGTTGGAGCGGTGTGTGTGTGTGTGTGTGTGTGTGTGTGTGTGTGTGTGTGTGTGTGTGTGTGTGCGCGTGCGCACGTGCGTGTGTGTGCTTGCGCGTGTGTGTGCGTGCATGCTTGTGTAATATCTAATGACCCTTTTAATTAGTAATCTCTTTGCAAAAATAAAAAAGACATCCACATATCATTTTATCAGCCTGAAGAAGAGATAACTAAGTGATAAAGAAAAGGCAGAACAATGAAAAAACCCGTTACTGAGTACCCGACCGGCAATGTACATTATTCATAAGAGCTGGCAGTGAGTGGATGCGTCCCTGGGCGTAACACGAGTGGCGGCGCGTGCAGAACCTAACGAGAGCACTCTAGTGGCGGTAATGAGAGCCAAATTAGCAGATAATAAGCAGGACGAGTGCCATTTGGGAGTTGTGATAATTGTTGCTTTCAGATTTGGTAGTAATGAGATTTATGTTCGTTCTGAGAGAGAGAGAGAGAGAGAGAGAGAGAGAGAGAGAGAGAGAGAGAGAGAGAGAGAGAGAGAGAGAGAGAGAGGATGGAGGGGAGGGGAACTTGTAAATAAACATAGCCAAGGGTACTTAATCACCTGCCTCCCTCATTACCTGCCCACACCTGAGTTATCCTCGCCTTAAATCACCGAGAGAGAGAGAGAGAGAGAGAGAGAGAGAGAGAGAGAGAGAGAGAGAGAGAGAGAGAGAGAGAGAGAGAGAGAGGTTTGGGTAGTTTGTGGGACAGGTAGTTTTCAAAACAATCTCTCTCTCTCTCTCTCTCTCTCTCTCTCTCTCTCTCTCTCTCTCTCTCTCTCTCTCTCTCTCTCTCATGAATATATTATCTCGCATGTTCACAATACTCATCAATCTGTCTGTCTGTCTGCCTGTTTTTCTATCAATCTATCTGTCTAACTGTTTACGTGTGTGTGTGTGTGTGTGTGTGTGTGTGTGTGTGTGTGTGTGTGTGTGTGTGTGTGTGTGTGTGTGTGTGTGCGCTACCTATCCGTCTATCTTTCCATATACTTTACTGTCTTAGTGTATGTGTCTGTCTAACCATCTTCGTGTACCTATCTTCCTATCCGTCTGTCTGCTTGCCTCTCCCTGTATCTTCCCTTTGTCCATTCGCGCCTTCGCTCTAAAGGGTTTTATAAAGGTCTAATTTCCTGTTTGTGGATTCGCGGAGCAGGTCAGGTCAAGGGTAATGAAGCTGTGTGGGTATGTGACCTTACCTGCTCTCACCTGTCCCTTTCAGCCTCTCACTGCCCTTTCCCACTGAGAGAGAGAGAGAGAGAGAGAGAGAGAGAGAGAGAGAGAGAGAGAGAGAGAGAGAGAGAGAGAGTGTCGTTAATTATTTTAGTTTTTCAAGTTGTTTTATTATTTTCAAGTTATGAGAAAAACATAAGAAAATAAGGGAAGCTACAAGAGACTGTCAGACCTACACGTGACAAAATCCCATTATGAACAAAATGACCTAATTCCACCTGTCACCCGTATTTATTAGTTTGTTTAACCTTGTTGCTGTTTTTGTTGTTGTTTTTGTTGTTGTTGCTGTTTTTGTTGTTGTTGTTTTGTTGTTGTTGTTGCTGCTGCTGCTGTTATATTGTTATTGTAACTGTTGTTGTCGTCGTTGTTATCCTTTTCGTTTCCTTTTCCCTCCTCCTCTAAAGGACCAGAAGGACAGTTGCTATTTGCATTACCTTTGTATTCCTTTGTATTCCTCCTCCTCCAAAACCTTCCATTCTATTTTCACCACCCAAGGTCTTTTCAGCCTTCCTGTCTTCATTTTAGAAACAGGCTATTATCTCTCTCTCTCTCTCTCTCTCTCTCTCTCTCTCTCTCTCTCTCTCTCTCTCTCTCTCTCTCTCTCTCTCTCTCTCTCTCTCTCTCTCTCTCTCTCAGCGAGTCTCCTTAAGATTGCCTGACTAACCTCGGTACTTTGGGCGCCTTGCTTATGTTATCAGCGTGAGTGATATTACTGGAGGTTGTGGTGGTGGTGGTGGTGGTGGTCGTACTGGTAGTGGTAGTAATAGCGGTGGTGGTGGTGATGGTGTTGGTTTTGGTAGTAGTGGTAGTGGAGGAAAAGGAGAGATAGAGGAAAAGGAAATGGTTAAGGTGGAGGAAGAGGAGGTGGTGCTCGTGGTTAGAATGTTTCCTCACGTATTTCATCTTCATTCACATTCTCTCTCTCTCTCTCTCTCTCTCTCTCTCTCTCTCTCTCTCTCTCTCTCTCAGTAAGTTATTTCCTTCCATTTGCTGGCACTGTTTTTTCTTTCCTCTGTCCTTTCTTCTCTCCCCCCCTCCCTCACTCTCTCCCTCCATTTCTCTTTCTCCCACAGGTGGTCTCTCTCTCTCTCTCTCTCTCTCTCTCTCTCTCATGTACCTAAACAACTCAGGAAGGATATAAAGGAGGAGGAGGAGGAGGAGGAGGAAGAGGAGGAAGAGGAGGAGGAAGAGGAGGAAGAGGAAGAGGAGGAGGAGGAGGAGGAGGAGGAGGAGGAGGAGGAGGAGGAGGAGGAGGAGGAGGAGGAGGAGGAGGGGAGAGGAGGTGGAGGAGGAAAGAGAAGTAGAGGAAATAAAATTTTATAATGACATTTGAAAATTATATATATTTCAGTAACCCACGCAATTACTCCATTATTTTTATCCTTTCATTTTCATTATTATTATTATTTTTGCCTTCTCTCTTGTTTCATGCTTTTCCACCTGCGTTGTTGTTATTTTGCTTTTAACTCATTGTTTTTTTTCATTGAATATTATATTGTTATTTTCTTGTATGTATTTTTCTCTTCCTTCTTTTCTTTTTCTTTTTCTTCTCCATCATCATATATATTTTTTTTTATCTTTCATCATCATCATCATCATCATCATCATCATCATTTTCTTCTTCTTCTTCTTCTTTCTTCTTCTTCTTCTTCTTCTTCTTCTTCTTCTTCTTCTTCTTCTTCTTCTTCTGCCTGCTCCTCCTCTTCCTCCATCTCCTTTCCCTCTTCCGTCATTAAAAATAAACGGTTTTTTTTCCTTATCCTGTAATTTTCCTCCTTCTTTCGTTGCATTCATTCCTTGTTTCCCCCCTACTGCCTCTCTCTCTCTCTCTCTCTCTCTCTCTCTCTCTCTCTCTCTCTCTCTCTCTCTCTCTCTCTCTCCTCGCTTCTCTGTGTCTATGGTTTTTTTTCTCATTTGCCGCTATTTCTTCCTTCCTTCCTTCTTTCCTTCATGCCTTTCTTCCATCCTTCCTTCCTTCCTTTCTGCCTTTTCTTCGGATATTCCCGCCAGTTTTATTTACTCTTGTTTCATTTCATTATATCCATTCTTCTTTTCTCATTTTTTTCCTTTCTTTTGTCTTTTTTTCTTTTATCTTTTATCTTTTCCTTTCTTTTATCTTTTTCTTTGCTTCCCACTTTTGTTCATTCCTCATTTCTTTCTTCTTTCTTTTAGTCACTTATCTTTTCTTGTATGTTTTTTCTTGTCTGTTACATTCTTTCTTTTCTTTCTTTTTTCTTCCTTCCTCCATTCTTTCATTTTTCTCTCCCTCTTTGTAATATCTTCCTTTCCTTCTTTATCCTTACATTTCTAATTTTCTCTCCTACCATGTCACTTTAATTTTCCTTTTTTCTCTTTCTCATTTTCTCTTCCTTTCCTTCTTCCCTCCTCTCCTCCTTCCTCTCCCTTCCTTCCCTTCATACTTGGTCTATAAACTCACAAATATGGGACTGTCAGAGATAGATAGATAGATAGATAGATAGATAGATAGATAGAGAGAGAGAGAGAGAGAGAGAGAGAGAGAGAGAGAGAGAGAGAGAGAGAGAGAGAGAGAGAGATTCCTCACACCTCCCGCGACCATCACACCTTAGCTCATGTATATATGTAAGAGAGAGAGAGAGAGAGAGAGAGAGAGAGAGAGAGAGAGAGAGAGAGAGAATAAACACAATCCGTGAAATAGAAGAGAATTGGAAGTGAGAAAGTGTGAAAGGAAGACAAACAGAGATAAGGATTTGAACTAAGTCACTCACTCACTCACTCCCCGTAACCAAGTGAAAACAGGAGAGAGAAAAAGATCGATATAAAAATAGATAGATAGATAGATAGATAGTTAGAGAGAGAGAGAGAGAGAGAGAGAGAGAGAGAGAGAGAGAGAGAGAGAGAGAGAGAGAGAGAGAGAGGACAAGAAAAAGGATATAATGAAAAAAAGTCACAGAAGACGATGATGAGGACAGAAGACGATGACAATAATTATGATGATGATGATGATGATGAAAAGGAGTAAATGAAAATGATGATGATGATGATGAAGATGATGATGATGACGATGATGATGAAAGAAAGTAAAAGAACATGAGAATAAAAGCATAAACAGTAGAAAGGTGAAAATAAAAGCAATAAGCAAGTGGAGAAATAGATAGATAAAGTAAATAAATGAGTAGACACGAAAAAGTGGACAAAAATGGAAATAACATTACAAATAAATAAAGAAAACGCATCAAATAAGCCTGACGGGAGGAGGAGGAGGAGGAGGAGGAGGAGGTTGAGGTTGTTGTTTACCTGGTGAGCCTCCTGCTGTGTTATGGTGATGGGAGGGTGTTGGGAGGCACTTTCCTCCACCCCTCCCTCTCCCTTTCTCTCCCCCTCACTCTCTCCTATTTGTCGCTTAACGTGTGTCCATGGTAGGGATTATGGGATGGCTTGTCTTAGTGGCTTTTTTTATGCTCTCTCTCTCTCTCTCTCTCTCTCTCTCTCTCTCTCTCTCTCTCTCTCTCTCTCTCTGTTCTTATGTGGTATTTGTTTCTCTGTCGTTTATTGTGTTTCTCTTTTTTCTGTTTCTTTTTCCTATTTTCTTTCTTTCTCTTCATTTTTTCTATGCATTTCTGACTTTTCTATCACTATAGCTTCTGTTTCTCTTTTGTTTTCCTTTCTGTTTCCATCAATCTCGTCTCGTTTTTTCTTTCTCTTCTTCGACTTTTTTCTTGTTCTTAGTATGATGGTCGTTGAGAGAGAGAGAGAGAGAGAGAGAGAGAGAGAGAGAGAGAGAGAACATGTATTGTACTTTTCCGTTACTTATTTCCATTAAATTTCCATACTCTTTGTAAAATATATTGCCTTTTCTCTCTCTCTCTCTCTCTCTCTCTCTCTCTCTCTCTCTCTCTCTCTCTCTCTCTCTCTCTCTCTAATCCTTCAGTATCGTTGACAGCTCTCAAAGACGTATATATATATATATATATATATATATATATATATATATATATATATATATATATATATATATATATATATATTTTTATGTAAGTGCGGTGTGGATGAGAGTGGAGGCTGGCTGAAAGTGTAATATTGTGTAGAAAATGAAGGCGATCTTTCTTATAAGTGTTGATGTTCCATTTGCATTTTCTGTCTGTGTATATGTTTGTCTGTGTGTCTTGCTGGTTGGCCTTCTTTCTGTTTGTCTGTCTGTGTGTTTAGTTGGATTTGAAATGTATAGAGTGTTACGGCAACTAAGAACATAAGAAAATAAAGGAAGTATCAATGAAGCTATCAAATCTTCACGTGACTGTCCCTATACCAAACATGTCTGCTTATTTTCTCTTACCGCCATCCATTAATTTGTTTATCTTTTTAAAGCTTCTTCGCGGCTCACCACTAAAAAACTGGTTACTGAGTTTATTCCATTCGTCTACCACTCTATTTCAGAAGCAATTAGTTTCTGTCTTTTTTTTAAATATAACCTTATCAAATTTGAACCTGTGATTTTTTGCCCTATTCTGTTTTTTCATCTCGAGAAATCTGCTTGCGTCACCTTTTTAATATCC
>NC_059302.1:17087252-17099752 GCF_017591435.1 Portunus trituberculatus | reverse complement strand
GTGTATTTTATTGTTTGTTTACTGTTTGCTATGACTGGATGGCTTATTTTGGTTGTTTGTTATTATTGTTGTTTCAAATTCATATTCTGTAATGCAATTTTGTTTCATATCTTCGCTCTTTCTTTTTTTTCCTTACAGTTTATTTATTTTATTTCCCTCTTTGTCCTTTTCTTTTTTTCTTCCTTCCCTTCTTTTTGGGGTTTCTATTCTTTCCTTCATTGCCTCTTTCCATTTTTCTCCTTTCTTCTTGTACTCATTTCTGCTTCTCCCTTCCTTGCTGTGAATGTGTTTATCTCTTTCTCCTATCCCACTCCTTTTCTCCTTTTTTTGTGATTCCATCTTCCAAATTTTTGTTTTATTTTTCCTAATTGATTCTTCTCTACTTTCTTTCCGTGTCTCTTTATTCTTTTCTATTCTATTATTTGATGTCTTCTGTCTCATGTTCTCTTCTTTCTTATATCATTTTTTTGTACTTTTTGTATTTTCTCCTAATTTCTTCTCTTTCCTTCCCTTTCCTTCTCTTCCCTCTTCTCCCCTTTCTTCTCTTCTTTCTTTCCCCCTCCATTTCACATTCTTCATGCCCTTCTTATCCATAACTTCTTATCTATAACTTCTATATATATCTTTTATCTTATCTATTCTCTTTCTTTCACTTGCCTTTCTGTACTTTCTCCTTCACATCCCTTTCTTTCTTTTTTTCATATACTTCTCTCCCCTCCTTCTCTCTTCTTTGTCCTTATTCTTTCTTACACATGCTTTCTTCTCATTTGCATATCCTTTCCTGCCATTCCTTCTCTGCTCCACTTCTTGTCTCACCTGCACTCCCCTTCCCTTCCTCTTCTCTCCCCGTCCCCAAGGATTTGTCAGGTGAGGGCGCCACACCTGCGTTATGGGTGGCACTTTGTTGCACCAAGACGGCCCTATTTGTGGGGCGCGGCGACCCCCATCAAGCGCCATCAGCATCACAGAATGGGCCCCGCGATCACGTCTCATCTCGCGAGCTCAGTCTCATCTCCAGCGCGCTCCCTCATCATTCTTGCGTCGCTCCCTGACCTTCTCTCCGTCCTCGTCTTGTTGATATTGTTGTTGGTGGTGGTGGTGATAGTGGTGTTGGTGGTGGTAGTGGTGTTGCTGGTGGTGGTTGTAGTGGTGTTATTTTCTTCTTGTTCTTGGTCTTTCATTGCTTCTCTTTGTTATTCATCATCGTTTCTTTATTTTCTTTTATTTTGTCATTTTATTCTTCTTTTCATCCTCCTCCGTTATTTTTCTTGCCATGATTTTGTTTAGTTTTTGTGTGTGTCGCTCCTCAACTGATTATCATGATTACGGGTTCTATTTCTTCATCATTCTTTGTCTTTTCCTCTACTTCTTCCTCCTTTTCTTCTTGTTATCCCCCTTTTTGCGTTTTTCTTATTTTCCTTCTCTTTCTTTTCTTCCTCCACCTCTTCTTTCTCATTATTTTCTTTCTCTTCTTCTTCCTCCTCCTCCTCTCTGTCTGTCTTCCTTTCATTATCCTCGTTGCTATTTCCTTTTTCCTTATATTGCCATCCCCTTACCCATCCATTCGTCCCGTTCCTCCTCCTCCTCCTCCTCCTCCTCCTCCTCCTCCTCCTCCTCCTCCTCCTCCTCCTCCTCCTCCTCCTCCTCCTCGTCTTACACCCAGATCATCCCTCTCAGTATATATTCTTCAGTATATATCTCATCTTCCCGTGTGCCTTCCTTCCCATCTTCCTCTCTCCTCCTCCTCCTCCTCCTCCTCCTCCTCCTCCTCTTGCTTCTCATCCTCATCCCCATTCTCATCTTCCTTTTTCCCATCTTTCTCACTCGTCTCCTTCACTATGTTATTCTTTTTAAAATATCGAGAGACCTCTCTCTCTCTCTCTCTCTCTCTCTCTCTCTCTCTCTCTCTCTCTCTCTCTCTCTCTCTCATGCAGTCTTTTATTTCCTTTATCTTCTTTCTAATTATCTTAGCAGGGGAGTCTCGACTAAATCGAGGGGTATTTTTCCTCCTCCTCCTCCTCCTCTTTCTTTTCTTTCTTCTTGTTCTTGTTCTTCTTGTTCTTGTTCTTGTTCTTGTTGTTGTTGTTGTTCTTCTTCTTCTTCATCATCATCATCATCTTTCTCATCCTTGCGGTTTGACTTTTCATGCCTCGTCGCTTACTACGGAGAGCGAATGGGAAGAGGACGAGGAGAAGAATGAGAAGGAGAATGAAAGAGAAAGAGTAAAAAAGGGGGCCAACTACAGGAGGACTAAGAGAAGGGGGAGGAGGACCAACATGACTAGGAGAAGGAGGAGGAGGAGGAGGAGGAGGAGGAGGAGGAGGAGGAGGAGGAGGAGGAGGAGGAGGAGGAGGAGGAGGAAATGGCAGTCACGGCCCTCCACCTCTCCTCTTCATCGTCTTTCGTAACAGTTCAGGTTGATGTCGTATCCTCCTCCTCCTCCTCCTCCTCCTTCTTCTTCTTCTTCTTCTTTTCTTCCTTTTATCTTTCTTTCCTTCCTTGATTCATTCATATCTTACTCTTATCTTTGATCGATTTTTTCTGCAATGGTTGTTAATTTACAATCTTATTTCTTTTTTTTTGTCCTTCAATTTTTATTTTGTTCTCTCTTTCTTCTCTTTCTTCTTTCCTTTATATCTTCCTTTATTTATACTATCTTATGTTCTTTCTCCTTTCCTTGTTTTTCTTTTCCTCCTTTCATAACTCTTTTTCTTCTTTCCCTTTTACCTTTCTTTCTCTTCTTCCTTCTTATCCCTTCTCTTTTTACCTACCTCTTTTTAGCATCCTTTTCTATTTTCCTTTTTTTTTACCCTTTCTTCCTTCCCGTCTATCTCCCTTCCTCCTCTTTTCCCTTCTTTCTTTCGTTCGCATTTTTTTTTATCTTTTCCTTTGTCTTTGTCTCTTGTTTTTTTCTTCCCTCCCTTTCCTCCTTTCATTTCTTTATGTCTTCCTTTCTCTCTACTCCTCCTTTGTTAACCCTTTCTACATTCTTTTCTATCTACCATCCACTTCGTCCAGCTCTCCCTCCGTTCTTCTTTTACTATTCCTCTTCCATCTAAATAAATAAAAGAAATGAACGAAAAAGCCTAAATTACATAAAAAGAAAACCGTCAAAAATAATAAAAAATAAGTACGCACAACATTTCACTATCATTTGTAAATCATCATGCGTCTAAAAGTGTCGAGTTTTGTGAGCTGCTATTTTGGGAAACGTTTTGTGATAATTACAGGCTGTGTTTTCTTTTTTTTTCCTCTTTTTAATGAGGGCTGTGGAGGGGGGGGGAGGCTGGATAGAGATAAGAGAGGGTGAGGAGGGGGGTGGGTTGTGTAGAAGACGGGGGACAGATTAATTAACGGGGATGAATGGATGGGGACGGGGGATGTACAGGTGAAAGGATAGGGAAGGAGAGAGGCATGGCGGAAGAATAGGGAGTGGTATAGAGAAAGATTGGATAAAAGAAGGAATGAAATGGAGAGGAGAAGAAACTGGGGAAGAGGAGGGAGAGGATGGTGGAAGGAAATTTGGTTGTAGAGAGAAAAATAGAAGGATAGGGAAGGAAAGGAGATGTACTCGTATAGAAGGAGAGGAGGATGAAATGCAGAAAAAAAAATGAAAAAGACAAGGAGGAAGGGATAGGCAAGAGAGAAATGAGAGTTCGATATAAGGAATAGTAACGTTTTAAAAAAGGGAATGGATGGAAGATAGAAGGGATGGATATGAAAGAAATTGGAATAAAGAGGAAAGAAGAGTTGGTATTTGAGAAAGGGAAGTGATAGGAAGGGGAGGTGGATGGAACAGTTAAGCAGGAGATTACAAGGGGAAGGGGGGTTTATAGAAGGGGAAGGGAGGTATAGTAGTGTGTTGGGGATAGGGGTTGGATTTGAAATGAGAGGGAAAAAAAATGTTGGGATGCATAGTGAAGCGTGTTCAAATGTTCAAAATGAAGCCGTAAATGTGGGGTTTGTGGTCGCGTTGTCATGGTTTCGAGGGTTCATTTCGAGTGATAATGCTTGTGTATGTGTGTGTGTGTGTGTGTGTGTGTGTGTGTGTGTGTGTCTCATCAATTGTGTGTGTGTGTGTGTGTGTGTGTAAAGGTATAGTTAGTTTATTGAAAAGTTTGCTTCATTCTCTCTCTCTCTCTCTCTCTCTCTCTCTCTCTCTCTCTCTCTCTCTCTCTCTCTCTCTCTCTCTCTCTCTTTCTTTCTTTCTTCTCTCTTTCTTTCTCTCTTTCTCTCTCTCTCTCTCTCTCTCTCTCTCTCTCTCTCTCTCTCTCTCTCTCTCTCTCTCTCTCTCTCTCTCTCTCTCTCTCTCTCTCACACACACACACACACACACACACACACACACACACACACACACACACACACACACAATGCATGCATATGAAATGTGTTGTTATTGAGTTTTGTTGTTGTTGTTATCATTGTTATTATCAACGTTATTGATATTGTCAGTGTTGTTGTTGTTGTTATTATTGTTGTTTGTAGTGGTGGTGATGGTAGTGGTGCTGGTGGTGGTGGCGGCGCGTCACTTTTCTCTATTTCTGGCTGATTTCTCTCATTTCAATTAAACTGGAGAAAGCGGAAGGTTAATAACACATCAGAGGGAAGTGGTCACGGTGAGGGGTTACAGCAGGAGGAGGAGGAGGAGGAGGAGGAGGAGGAGGAGGAGGAGGAGGAGGAGATGGAGGTGGAAAAGAGAAAAAGGAAGAAGAATGATGAAAAACCGCCAACTTAGAAACGACGGCAATTATGAAAATGTTGTTGCTAATAATAATAATAATAATAATGATGATAATAATGATAATAATAAATAATAAATAATACAAGGGTAATAAAAAATAATCGCAACAACAATAACGACAGGAACATCAACGATAACAACGTCATTAACAACAACAGCAAAAAAGAAAATAGAAGCAATAAACACCTACAACATGGCTATGAAAAGAGGAAAGGAGAAGACGGAAACAAAGACAGAGAGGAAGGGAGGGAAAGGAGGAAGTAAGAAAGGAGGGAAGGAAGAGGAGGAGGAGAAGAGTGAGGAATTTCAAAGGATTATCAAGGAAATTTCCAGGTTGTGGTCCAGTAAATCACCACCACCACCACCACCACCATCAGCACCACCACCACCACCCCGACCACCACTATTACTCAGTAACGCCTCAAAAACAACAACGGATCTTCGTTCTACTTGTGTGTGTGTGTGTGTGTGTGTGTGTGTGTGTGTGTGTGTGTGTGTGTGTGTGTGTGTGTGTGTGTGTGTGTGTTCGTGTGTGTGATTTCAATATTCTAAGATTTTTACGAATATTTATTGTGTATTTATTTATTTATCTGTCGTTCTATTTTTCTTAACAACTCCATCGCCAATAGACTCCATGTTACATAAAAAAATATACGTAGCTACATTGATTTTTTTTTAACTTGGCTCAATAATAAGTAAACATTGAATATAAATTTCCTTATCTATGCAAAAAATGGTAAACGACACGAAATATATAGAAGAAAAAGAGAAAAGGTTGTATTAATTTCAAAGTAATGATGCCAGATAGAAAATATATTAATCCAATACAGATAACAACAGTAATAAATGATAAATAGAAAAATGAGGGAAAAGAAAGGCAATATGAATTTATTCCTCCCTAAAAAGAAAGAAAATAATGCAACAAAATAAGAAATAGAAAGGAAAACACAGTAATAGGAAACACAGTAGAAAACACACACACACACACACACACACACACACACACACACACACACACACACACACACACACACACACACACACACACACACACACTGACACACATGGACCCAACACTCAACACTCAATTCACAAACCACAACAAAACAACACCACCAATAATCTGTGCATTTTGTCATCATCTTCCTTTTTTCCTCGCCTGCAGGTAAGTGTGTCTGTGTGGCGGTGCTGCTGCTGAGGTCCTGCTGACTGACTGCTTGACTACTGACTGACTGCTGACCCACTACTATTCACACCTGCTGCCTTATATCGAAATGCGTTACTTCTGATCACACCGCTGGGTTTGAGTGAGGTAAGTGCCGGAGAGAGAGAGAGAGAGAGAGAGAGAGAGAGAGAGAGAGAGAGAGAGAGAGAGAGAGAGTAAGATTGTATAGTCTAGTCACGCAACATGAAGGAAACTCGATTTGTGTCGCGTTGGCTGTAAAGGGCGTAGCTGTGATGATGGTGATGGTTGTAGTAGTTGTAGTAAAGGTGGTAGTAGTAGTAGTAGTAGTAGTAGTAGTAGTAGTAGTAGTAGTAGTAGTAATAGTAGTAATAGCAGCTATATTGGTAGTAGCTGTCCTTCTTCTTTTATCATCATTTTGTTGTTGTTGTTGTTGTTGTTGTTGTTGTTGTTGTTGTTGTTGTTCGTTTTTGTTTTTGGTCTTGTTCTTCTTAACGTTGCCTTCTTCCTCTTCCTTTCGTTTCCTCCTGTTTTAATTTTATATTTCAACTCTCGTTTCATTCCTTATTTGTTTTATTTCTTATTTTCTAGTTGTATTCTTCCCTCCTCCTCCTCCTCCTCCTCCTCCTCCTCCTCCTCCTCTTCCTCCTCTTATTTCACTATCCCATCTCTCTCACTTTAGATAAGATAGGTTACCACAGAAACCTTCATAAGATCCAACAGGTCCTCCTCCTCCTCCTCCTCCTCCTCCTCCTCCTCCTCCTCCTCCTCCTCCTCCTATCCCATCTCTCTCCTCCTCCTCCTTCATAAGATCCAACTCCTCCTCCTCCTCCTCCTCCTCCTCCTCCTCCTCCTCCTCCTCCTCCTCCTCCTCCTCCTCCTCCTCCTCCTCCTCCTCCTCCTCCTCCTCCTCCTCCTCCTCCTCCTCCTCCTCCTCCTCCTCCGAAATTCACTTTACTATGTCCTCCTCCACACACACACACACACACACACACACACACACACACACACACACACACACACACACACACACACACACACACACACACACACACACACAGGGGACCCTAAATCTGTCCCTTGGCGCACCTGGAACTAAGTAACCTTGGAGTCACACCTGAAGGCATCTGTGGGAGATTAGGAGATTAGAGAGAGAGAGAGAGAGAGAGAGAGAGAGAGAGAGAGAGAGAGAGAGAGAGAGATTCGACATTATTATTCGCTGATCGTGTTATTTTTTCTTTTCCATATTTTTTCCTTATTTTCCTTTCCTTTAGATGTTGTGATACTGGAAAAAATGTTATTAAGGATTTTTATGGCGCAGGGTCAAGAGAGAGAGAGAGAGAGAGAGACAGCACAGGGAGGTAAACTGGCTGCTGAGAAAGACAAAAAGATAAAGGAAGAGGAAAGGAAGATGGAAGTGGGCCAGTACATAAGGAAAGGAGGAAAGAAAATCGAAGAAAGGGAGGGAGAGGAGGAAGGAGGAAAGAGGAAAAAAAAAGGAAAAGAGAGGAGGAAGAAAGGATGGTAAGGGAAGCGAAAAGAAGAAGGGGAGAGAAATGAGGTAAAGGTGGGAAGAAAAAAAGTTAAGTAAAAAAAAAAGCAGAAAAGCAGAGAAGAGAGGAAAAATAGGGAAAGAATAAAGGAAGAGAAGGATTGAGAGAGAAGGAAAGAAAGTGAACGGAACGAAGAAAAGGAGGAAAGAGAGGCAAATGGGAAAGAGAGAGAAAGGAAGAGAAGACTAGAGAGGAAAGGAAACCAGGGAAAGAGAGGCAAGGAGGGGAAGGGAATGGAAGGGAGGGAGGGTCAGAGAGACATCAGCTTAAAACGCTTAGTGGTCACCTTATCACTTAGATCTGTGGCCCCCTGGCTGACTCTTGGGCGTAGTGGAGAGAGAGAGAGAGAGAGAGAGAGAGTTATCAATGTATTTATTTGCTTTTAGTTTGTGATTCACAGGGACTAAGTTATGTTTGTGGGTGGTTTGATCTTGTCACTTTATTTGCTGCAAAATGTGTGTGTGTGTGTGTGTGTGTGTGTGTGTGTGTGTGTGTGTGTGTGTGTGTGTGTGTGTGTGTGTGTGTGTGTGTGCTTGCCATATATGTCAAACGCATATCACTCACACACACACACACACACTCAACACACACACACACACACACACACACACACACACACACACACACACACACACACACACACACACACACACACACACACACACACACACACACACACACACAGAGAGAGAGAGAGAGAGAGAGAGAGAGAGAGAGAGAGAGAGAGAGAGAGAGAGAGGGAGAGAGAGAGAGAGAGAGAATGTCAACCATCCCTCCAACCAGATGAACACAAAAATGAACAAAAATAATAATAAAACGAAAAGAAGGGCAGCAGCACGAGGAGGAGGAGGAGGAGGAGGAGGAGGAGGAGGAGGAGGAGGAGGAGGAGGAGAAGGAGGAGATTCCACACGCCCCAGGTAAACTTAGTCCAGGTAAATCGGGGATGAGGCAGCTTACCTTTACCTGGGGATTCTGATTTACCTTTGGGCGGGGGAATACGGGATTAGCTGGCAGTCTGCGGCGCCGGGCAAGAAAAGCGACACAGGGTAACACAAAGGACGGACACCGGGGAGCAAAAAATCACATTACTCTAAGACGCACCGCAATAATTGGCTGGAAAATTTGGGTGAGGTTTTGTTGAAGGTGAGAATAGGAACCGTGTTTGTTTGTGTTAGGATTGACTTAGGGTGGGGGGAAAGATATATATAGAAGGTGAGGTGTTGAAATGTGTATTGTGGTATGTTTTGGTGTCTTTTGTAAGCTTTTAACACGCTGCAGTGGAAGTTATTGGGATCTGTATGTGTATTTTCGTGGTTAAATTGTATTGGGATAAACTTTAGGGAGGTGAAAGTTGGAAACGGAGTTAGAAAATTTATTATGAAATGTTTGGTGTTTTCTTTGCTTTTAAAGGGTTGTAGTGGAACTTCTGGTAGCTTCCTGTTGTCTTTTTTAAGATTTTAATGATAGTTTTGTATTAGAATTTAAATAAGAAGAGGTGGAAGGTGGAAATGAATGATGGTTTTGAAAAGCGTATTCTAATATTGGTGTGTTTTCGTTGCTCTTAACGGTGTGTAGTGGAAGTTGTTTGTGTTTTCAGGAGTGTTTTCATGATTGCAGTGTTTATTTGCGATGGGATTGGCAAAGGTGAAAACTGGAATAGCATGTTTGTATTGAGAGGCGAAATGTTTTGACGTGTCTCTTCTCTCTTAACAGGCTGCAGTATTGAGGTTTCCTGGAGGGTTTTTATTATTCTAGTGATGGTTTCTATTTACTGTGATTGACGTGACGTAAGGAATATGGAAGCTGGAAATTATATGAAACACTATTCTTAAACACTCCACATTGCAAGCCACAAAACCACTCCACCTCATCTCCACCTCCACCAGCTTCTCATCTTCCACTCCATCATACCCCTTAGCACCTCATATCCTTATCACTTCATCTCAATTCAAGCTCCTCCCCAATCCATGTTATGTAGAGCGGTGTGAGGGAAGGGACTACATGTGATCTGATTCCTTTCTCTTGGGTGTTTATTAGTACTGGATTCTGAGTTTGGTGGTGCTTGTGGGATTAAGGATGATTTAGGGGGTATAAGGGAGAGAGAGAGAGAGAGAGAGAGAGAGAGAGAGAGAGAGAGAGAGAGAGAGAGAGAGAGAGAGAGAGAGAACATATACGAAGAAGTAAATGTGTGAATGAAAAAATAGATTAACGTATAGAGAGAGAGAGAGAGAGAGAGAGAGAGAGAGAGAGAGAGAGAGAGAGAGAGAGAGTAATAATAACACAAATGGAGATAAATAAATGAATAAAAAACAAAAGGATGATTAATGTATTTGAGAGAAAAAATATATAGACCATCACACAGAAAAACACAAATAATGGAATAAATAAAAAGAAAAAGAAAAAAACTGATTGAAGACTGACTAAAATATTAAAAAAAAAGAAAAGAAAAAGAAAAATTTAGATAAAAAAAACGAAGCTAAAGATATTCAGAACTTAATCTAACTTTTCACTCGCTCCATAACACACACACACACACACACACACACACACACACACACACACACACACACACACACACACACACACACACACACACACACACACACCACACACACACACACGTCACTAATGATTCATAGTCCTCTCAACCCTACCGATGTTATCTTCCTCCCTCACCACACGCTTGCCCCTTCCACCACTGCCCCCCCCCAGAACCCTTTTCCAATCCCCTTTCCAGCCTCTCCTACTCTACCCACCCACCTACCCGCACCTCCATCTCATCCCTCCCGTGAGCGTGTAGGCACCTGTATACGTGTTTATGTGTGTACGTGTATGTGCGTGTGCGTGATTCCAGTGGCGATAGTGTTGTATAGGCGGTGTGTGTGTGTGTGTGTGTGTGTGTGTGTGTGTGTGTGTGTGTGTGTGTGTGTGTGTTCGTGTCTATGTGGTCAGTCAGTGAACCTCTATAATTATTCCGTATAAGAACAGGCCCGGGAGTTATAGAGGGTTGGATCCTAAGTAAGGTGTTATCAAGAGTGTTTCTGATCCTATACCTTTACCTTGCTTTATTTTTTTTTGGATATACCTTTTACCTTCTGACTCTTTTTTTCCGAGCTTACAATTTTCTGTGTTATTTCTTTACTGAGAAGTGTTATTTGGTGGTGGTGGTGGTGGTGGTGCGTGACGCGAACAGGAAAAAAGGAAGGAAAAAGTGGGGGGAAAAATATGGTGGAGGATAAGGAGGTGGGAGAGAAGAAAAGAAAAGAAGAAGAAGAAGAAGAAGAAGAAGAAGAAGAAGAAGAAGAAGAAGGAACGGAAAATTGCAACAAAAGAGAAAAAGGATGAGGGACTGAAAGAGGAATTACTGTAAGAGGAGAAGAGGGAGGAGAATGAGGAGGTGGAGGTGGAGGAGGAGAAGAAAGGAGGGAAGCAATTGGAAACTGGTAGAGGCAGGAGGAAAGACAAAGAAAAAATAAGAGACTGAGAGAGAAGAGAAGAGAGAGAGAGAGAGAGAGAGAGAGAGAGAGAGAGAGAGAGAGAGAGAGAGAGAGAGAGAGAGAGAGAGAGAGACTGAATAATGCCACAAAGAGGAAGATAAAGAGACAGAACAATTTAGAGGAGATAAAAGAAAAGAAAACAAGAATATGAAAAAAGGCAAGAATTAATGAGAAATAAGGAGCTAACGGTGAATGATAAGAAGAGAAAAATAGAAACAAACAGTAACGAAAGGTAGAAAATTAAGATACAAGAATGCATAAAAATAATAATAGAAAAATAAGGCAACAATAAAAAAAAAAAGAAATGTTCATATATAAGGCAAACTAAAGATAGTCTTGGAAAAAAATAAATTAAATTCCAGAAAGTTGTATGTAGAAGTCACGCAGTAAATTAAATGCTTGGGAAAAAATAGAAATACCAAGTTTGAAAGAAGAAAAAAATACGTGGACTCGAAATAATTATCAATAAACTGCAAGAATATTACAAAAGAAAGTTAATTTAATCTTAACATTTTTTTCAATTTAGGGAGAGAGAGAGAGAGAGAGAGAGAGAGAGAGAGAGAGAGAGAGAGACAAAAAAATACTTGGAGTGTTTAAAGCGAGACTGTTTGGGCGAGGAACTTAATTAACAGAGAGAGAGAGAGAGAGAGAGAGAGAGAGAGAGAGAGAGAGAGAGAGAGAGAGAGAGAGAGAGAGAGAATAGTATTTGTCTTATTTTCTTATTCTCTTTACGTTGGTTTTAATTATCTCGTGTCGTCTTCTTTGTATTTTTCTATAATTTCTTTACTCTTTTCCGTCATTCATTATTTCCTAGTTGTTTCATTTCTTGCTTTCTTGGTTATTCTCTTGCTTTCGTGTTTACTTTCTGTCTTTCTCTCTTTTTTTTAATGATCTTTTACCTTCTTTTTGTTCCTTTTACTTTCCATTTTGTCATTCATTCTTTCTTTCCTTTTTTCTCATTTATTCCAACAAGAAACGCATTTCTATAACAGAGAGAGAGAGAGAGAGAGAGAGAGAGAGAGAGAGAGAGAGAGAGAGTACCTAGTTGTCATGGTGGTGGTCAACTTATTACCATAAAACTCATCTCCCTGCCCCTCCCCTTCCATCCCTGAACCCTCATCTCTCCCTTCCTCACCACCTCCCTTATCTCACTACTACCCCCTACACCTCACCTTCACCAGGAGAGAGAGAGAGAGAGAGAGAGAGAGAGAGAGAGAGAGAGAGAGAGAGAGAGAGAGAGATGAAATATATAGAATAGGACAGAAACATCCTTCCACCACCACCACCACCACCACCACCACCACCACCATCACAACACCTGCCGGCAGTAATTGGAAGTTGTGTTGCTTTCAGAGTCATTCCCAATTAACTGGTAATCGAATCAAAAGCTAAATTGGTTCACGCTACGCTTCCTTCCTCCTTCCCCTCTTTTCCCTCCCTATCCTTTTCCCCTTCCCCTCAATTCCCATCAATTTTACTAAACATTTTCATCCACGCTCCAGACACGAGGGCATTAACATAAC
>NC_059302.1:17077252-17079752 GCF_017591435.1 Portunus trituberculatus | reverse complement strand
TCTATGCTTCTATCTTTGATTTATGTTTCTTTCCTCTCCTGTCCATTTCTTTCTTACATCTCTCCTCCCTTTCTCTTATCTTACTGTTCTCTCTCTCTCTCTCTCTCACCCTCTAAGCTTTCTTCTTTATCTCCTCTCCTTATTCTTCACCTTACATTTCTTGAGTTCCTTTCACATTCGTCTTCTCACCTTTTCTTTTCTCTTTTTTCGTCTTTTCCTTTGGTTTTCTCACTACTTCTCTTCCATCACCCTCAGAACCTCACTATTTTTTCCCTCACACTTGAGTATCTTTCCTCCTTCACCCTGAAAACCTCACTTTTTCTTCACTATAAAAACCTCTTCTTTAATATTACTTTCAAAATTTACGATTTTTTCTCCTTCACTCTCAAAACCTGATAATTTTTTTCCTTTACCATCAAAACCTCATTATTTTTTCTTCCATTTCCCTATATCTAGCTTCCTTGTCTTACCTTTTCTTCCTTTAGTGCCCTTCCCTCCTTTTCCTTCCCTTCACACCTGTCACCTCGCCTCGCCCGTCTGAGCCAGCCACGCTACCCACGGTCAGCAGCCGAGAGCTCCCCAGGTGACGGGGCTGAGCCGAGTGTCTGTTGCCCTGAATTTACCCGTGACGGGACTGCGATAAGGGGCGGCGGGCTGTGTGGGATCAAGGGGAGGATCTGCCAGTGTCCCTGTGTGCGTGTGTGTGTGTGTGGTGTAGTGGGTGGATGGGTGGGGATGGGTAGGTGGGATGGGTGAGTATGTGTGTTTTCAAATTGATTTTCTGATTGAATGAATTAGTTATATAGTAGTTTGTTTGAGTGTTTTGTGTATCTGCTTGCTGCTGACTGACTGACTTACTGGTTTGATTTACTGATTTTGTTTATATGCTGCTGACTGACTGACTTGCTTGCTTACTTGTGTCTCAGGTGAGGTGAGTGGGAGACCAGGTGTTTGTGGGATCAGAAACGTACCAGGAACCGGCATATTCCATTTTACGTGGTGGAGGGAAGAGAAGGAGGAGGAGGAGGAGGAGGAGGAGGAGGAGGAGGAGGAGGAGGAGGAGGACGAGGACGAGGACGAGGACTCACTAATATTGCCGCGTGTGCTCGTGTGAATAGTTTCTTTCATCATCGTCTTAACCCATTCAGTACCACACATTTCTAAGCTTCATGAAGTCACTCAATTCTTGTCAGTCTATTATAAATAAAATGATAATAGAAGTAACTGGAATTCATCTTGATGAAAAAAAATATATAATTCTTAACGTCCTGATATTCTTTATTGTTACATATAACAATATCAACTTTATGCTTTAGTTCTGTAAAGGTTAATAGAGGTTAGGAGAATGTGTGACGTTCCTAGGTAAATTAACTCACAGACACAAAATGCAGAGAGAGAAGATAAATAGTAAAAAATGCGATAAGTTAAGGATCGATGGTTGTTAGGAATTACTGAGTTGATTTCAGTGTTTTTAGAGAAAATTACTGAGGTTTTAATTGTGCTTTTCTTTTACTTCACAGGTATGTTTAGCAGAAGTGTTGCCAGCTTGACGTGACTCTTCATCAGTGTGAGTGTTTGTTTATCTGTGTGTTATTGTTATTATTGTTATTGTTGTTGTTGTTGTGTGGTGTGTTGTTGTTGTTGTTGTTGTTGTTGTTACTATTGTTTTTACTGTCAACTTTTTAAAAAGTTTTGTTTTGATGTTTATTTCCTATATTTCTTTCATAATATATTTCTTCATCTATTTATTGATATTTTTTCCCCCATATTTAAAAGTAAATGTTTTTTTCCTTTTCTAGTTTATCTTTTTTTATATCTTTTTCTTTCAAATGTATTTGAAAAGATATTGGAGACTTTGTCATGGCGTTTGTATATTTGTTCTTATATACTAAAGTTGCGTATTTTAAGTCTCTCTCTCTCTCTCTCTCTCTCTCTCTCTCTCTCTCTCTCTCTCTCTCTCTCTCTCTCTCTCTCTCTCTCTCTCGTTAATTTTCTCAACTCTACTCTTTTACCTCTTCACCCTCCTAACCCCCATTTCTCCCTTCCTCCTTTCCTCCATCTCTCCCTCTCCCCCTTACACCTTTCCATTCTTTCCTCCCTCCTCTCCCTTTGCCCTTCTTTCCTACCCTCTCCTTCCCTTCCGTCTTTCAAACCTCCTCCCCTCTTGCTCTAGGCCTTACCTCCCCTCTTCACTTCTCACTCTTCTCTCCCTCCTCTCCCCTCTCTTCCTCCTCTCCTCCTCGGTACCTGCAACCATGAATAAGTAATTAAGAGTGAAGAGAAGAGGTTCGGAGAGGATGAAGAGGAAGAGAGAGAGAGAGAGAGAGAGAGAGAGAGAGAGAGAGAGAGAGAGAGAGGAGGGGAGGGGGCATACTGTTAGGGATTCAAGTTTACGAGAGAGGGAATGAGGAAAAAAAGAAGAGCAGAAGGAGGAGAAGGAGGAGGAGGAGGAGGAGAAGGAGGAGGAGGAGGAGGAGGAGGAGGAGGAGGAGGAGGAGGA
>NC_059302.1:17054752-17064752 GCF_017591435.1 Portunus trituberculatus | reverse complement strand
GCTTCTTCTTTTTCGTTTTGTTGGTGTTGTTTTAGTTTTTGTTATTTTTATTGTTATACTTGTTGTTGTTGTTGTCGGTGGTGGTGGTGGTGGTGGTGGTGGTGTTCTTCGCCGCAAGTTTTGTTTTACGGGAAACTACACTTTAATATTGTTTCCGAATTTTCACTTAGATTCGATGCAGCAATCAACAATTTTTTTCCCTTATAATATTTTTCTAACTATTTTCTCTCCTCCTAGTTCTCCTCCTCTTCCTCCTCTTCTTCCTCCTCCTCCTCTTCCTCCTCCTCCTCCTCCTCCTCCTCCTCCTCCTCCTCCTCCTCCTCCTCCTCCTCCTCCTCCTCCTCCTCCTCCTCCTCCTCCTCCTCCTCCTCCTCCTCCTCCTCCTCCTCCTCCTCCTCCTCCCCAAAGCCAAGTAGTTACTCAATAATAGTAATTTGTCCTCCTTATATATTGCGTGACTCTCTCTCTCTCTCTCTCTCTCTCTCTCTCTCTCTCTCTCTCTCTCTCTCTCTCTCTCTCTCTCTCTCTCCCTTTCCTGTCTCCATATTTTTTCTGTTTATTCTTCCTCTTCCCTTATTCCTTTTCCTCCTTGTCCTCGTAACTCCTCACTCCTCATTCAGCTGTTTACTTCATCGCTGCCTCACCATAAACGACTAGTTGAAATGTAGAAAGCCAAGAAGACATCAAAGGGACGCTGGGCAAGGAGAGAAGTTAGCGGGTCACTTGTATTAGAGAAGGGACGGCTCAGGGACGCGTAGGGAGTTGAGGAAGGAAGTTTGATAAGGGAGTTGAGAAGAGAAATAGGAAAGGAAGAGAGGGGAAGGGAAGGGAAGGATAGGGAAAGGAAGAGAAGAGTATATGAGAAGGGAATTTCATAAGGAGTTTAAGAGAAGGAGAGATAGAAGGGAAGGGAAGGATATTAGAGAAAGGAACATGTATAGATGTTTAAAGAAAAATACGTGTGTGCAGCTGTGTGGAGGATGAGACATTGAAAGGAAAAAAGAAAGGGTACTAGAGACAGGAAAATGCTTTGGTAGGGTAAAGGAAGGTGATCTGGGTTGGGGAGTGGGCATGAGTGGATGGGTGGTTATTGGAATATACTGGGAAGGGTGGGTTTGGGTAGTTAGGTTTGAGTGGGTGGATGTGGAAGAGCAGGTGTGAGTAAAATGGCATGAGTGGATGGGTGAAAGTGGGTGGGAAGAGCAGCTGCAGGTAGGTAGGTAGGTTTGAGTTGGAGTCGGGGGAATGGCAGGTGTGGGGAAGAGGAGGGGAAGAGGGAGGAAACACGGAGGGTTTAAAGGAAGTACTTTCAAAGGGTCAGTTATTGATGGAAAAAGGAGAACGGTTTGGGAAGTTAATTACATTTCCATCCAGGTGTTAATTTTTCTTCTCTGTATGTCTGATTCTCTGTCTCTCTAATATATTTTTTTCAGTTTCTCTATTTATTGATATATTTGTCGAATCATTCCCGTCTGTTTGTTTGTGTAGTCTGTGTCTATTGATTTCCATAATTTGTTTGTATTCTCTTGTATTCTTGTACCACTCTCTACTCTCCAGTTGTTGCAGCGCCTAAACAAAATCCATTCATCCATCTCTCTACTCTCCTTTCATCTTCTTCTCTTCCCTTTTCCTTTCTTTACTATTCTTCTTCCCTTTAAACTCTCTTCCCTCTTCCAAATCTCTTTTACACATGCAGAAAAGAAACACACACACACACACACACACACACACACACACACACACACACACACAGAGTAAAATATACATAAGAATTACAATGAAAAACTAGTCTAATTCAACTCTTCCTCCTCTTAGTTATCATCAGCCAATCACCCCATCTAGTTAACCTCGCCTCGCCTTGCCAAACAGGGAGTGAGTGTTTAGCATGCACGGTGGCTGAGTGTGGAATTGCCTCGTGTATGCATGGCGTGTTGCTGCCGCGAGTGTCTGCGCGGTACGGTATTCTCCACCTTTGAGGCACGGCGGCTGAAGGAGAGGGAGAGAGAGAGGATGGAGGTGGGAGTAAAGTGGTAGAGGGAGGTAGAAGGGAGTGGAGAGGGAGAGGGAAGGAAGGAGGGATTGTAATGTAAGATGCTTCTGTTAAAAGGGTCTTCAGGAGAGAGAGAGAGAGAGAGAGAGAGAGAGAGAGAGAGAGAGAGAGAGAGAGAGCGTGTAAAAAATGATATAGCAGTCAGTTAGATCGAAATATAATTGACTCAACATATTTCTCTCTCCTCTCCCTTCCCCTCCTCTCTCCCCCTTCTCTTCCTCTCCCTCCCTTATATGTCTTTCTCCTCCCTCTCCTCTCTCTCCCTCTCCCCTCTTGGTTATACATGTAAGAACAGGCTATCGAATATTAACCTCATGAATAATACCCCTAATCACCCCCTCTCCTCTCCCTCTCCTTTCCCCCTCTTCCCCTCTTCCTCCTCCTCCTCCTCCTCCTCCTCCTCCTCCTCCTCCTCCTCCTCCTCCTCCTCCTCCTCCTCCTCCTCCTCCTCCTCCTCCTCCTCCTCCTTCTCCCCCCCTCTTCCTTCCCCTCCCAGCATCCCAAATATATATCATTGATTAGATTAATGATTATTCCTTCTCTTCCTCCGCCCCTTCCCTTACATGCTCATCTTTTTCCAGGTGCATATCCAGGTGTCTCTCTCTCTCTCTCTCTCTCTCTCTCTCTCTCTCTCTCTCTCTCTCTCTCTCTCTCTCTCTCTCTCTCTCTCTCTCTCTCTCTCTCTCTTGGCTAGATGCATACACATATTTTTTTTCTCTCTCTTTCTCTTGGCTAGATGCATACCCAGATTCTCTCTCTCTCTCTCTCTCTCTCTCTCTCTCTCTCTCTCTCTCTCTCTCTCTCTCTCTCTCTCTCTCTCTCTCTCTCTCTCTCTCTCTCTCTCTCTCTCTCTCTGGGTGCGAGATAGATGCCATAAATTTGTCTTATGAAGGTATTAATTATAATTGGCCTATTTATCACGCCACCGCGAAGGGAAAAGATGTCGGCAAGCAGAAGTGCTTGCTGAGAGAATTAAGTAGGTTTGTTGAGATTAGGTGAGGTTTGATGAGCTTTAGGTAAGGTTTGACAAAGGTAAGTAAGATTTAGTAAAGTTAGTTCAAATAAAGTTAATTTAAATTAGGTTAGATAATCTCAATTCATATGAGGTAAATTTTTGGAAGATTATATAACGTTTCCTAGATTACGTAAGGTTAGAGAAACTTGAGCCTAGTTTGGTAACATTGCATCAAGTCAAATCTAGTCAGGTAAGATTAGATAAAGTTTGGTCTGGTTAGACCAAATCGTATCAAGTTTGATAATGCAAGATGAAATGTAAGTTAAGTTAGACAAAGTTACATGAAGTTATATAAGGTAAGATTTGACAAAGAAAGTCAAGTTAGATGAAACAAAGGTAGATAAGGACGAAACAAAGGGTAAGAGAGATTAGGTAGAATCACATCAGGTCAGGTGAGGTTAGACAAAGTGTAGTTCAGGTTAGATAAGGCAAAGTTTCATCAACCTAGGTTGGATTAAATAAAGTTATGTCAAGTTGGATCAGTTTAGACAATGTGAGAATCATGTTAGACAAGTTACATCAGGTTACCTTCACTTACGATGAGGTGAGCCACAGAGCGACGCGGCCAGGTGAGGGTGGCGCGACTGTCATCTGATGGATGGCGACGAGACCCAATATCCCATCCTTCTTCCTGATTGAAAGTGGAGTTTGATGGATTGCCATACGGGGCGGCGAGTACCTGTCCCTGTGTGTGTGTGTGTGTGTGTGTGTGTGTGTGTGTGTGTGTGTGTGTGTGTGTGTGTGTGTGTGTGTGTAATTCACCTCGGTCGTCTGCTGGTCACCCAGTCAGTCTTCCCCATTACGGAGCGAGCTCAGACCTCATAGACCGATCTTCAGGTAGGACTGAGACCACATCAACACACAACACACACCGGGAAAGCAAGGCCACAACCTCTCGAGTTACATCCCGTACCTATTTACTGCTAGGTGAACAGGAGCTACACTTTAAGAGGCTTGCCCATTTGCCTCGCCGCTTACCGGGACTCGAACCCGGCCCTCTCGATTGTGAGTCGAGCTTGCTAACCACTACACTACGCGGTGTGTGTGTGTGTGTGTGTGTGTGTGTGTGTGTGTGTGTGTGTGTGTGTGTGTGTGTGTGTGTGTGTGTGGCGGCCCAGACTAACAAGTGAAGGTCGTTTTTTCTTTGCTGTTCAGGTTTCTTTATATCTGCCTTTCAATTTTTTTCAATTGCTAAAAGTTTTTGTGGAACTATTTTTTTTTTTGTATCGTTCTTTTACTTTTGAAACTTTACTTTTCTTATCAATAGGATTTATTTTATACTTTTTAGTGAATAGGAGTTTTTTCGGAGCCTTTTTTACATTATGTACGTGTTCATTTACTTATTCATTCATGTATCATTTGTAATATCCATGTATTTTTCATTGATTATGATTTCTTTAGTATACAGTATTTTCATTCATCATTTTATCCTCCGTAATACCCTGCCTTTTAAGTAGAGAGAGAGAGAGAGAGAGAGAGAGAGAGAGAGAGAGAGAGAATACCACTACCACAGCTGGATTTGCACCTGGGAAAAAATAAGTGAGCAGATTAGCCGAGATAAAGAGAAAGGTAAATATTACATTTTAGAAGCTAGGGGAAGAGAGAAAGAGGAGAGGGGAGAGGAAGGGGGACAAAAGTGGATGGGGGTATTATTTATGAGATTGATACTGATATGTTATATCTTCATGTATAACAACCAGTTCTATATATAAGGGTAGGAAAGAGAGAGAGAGAGAGAGAGAGAGAGAGAGAGAGAGAGGTGAGAAAGCCTGGTTGGGGGAGGGGGGAAAGGCAAGGGAGGAGGAAAAAATGAAAAAGAAAGAAAAGGTCATATTTCGATTAATCTTTTTTGTAGTATTCTCTCTCTCTCTCTCTCTCTCTCTCTCTCTCTCTCTCTCTCTCTCTCTCTCTCTCTCTCTCTCTCTCTCTCTCTCTCTCTGTTATCTATTTGTTTGTTGTGACGCACCTGTGTTAATTATTACTCTCACCTGCCTTGCCTCCAATAACTGTTTTTCCTCCACGTGACTTTCATAACTTCCTGTGTTTTTAATTGAAGCGGAGATTAAAAATGGAATCTTATATCACGACATTCATTTGTTTGTCTCCATGATTTTTGGGCCTATTTTCTGTCAGTCTTTCTGTTTGTCTGTCTTAGTCTATTTCTTTATTCATTTGTTTGTTAGTTTATTCATTACTTTTTTTCTTTTTTTTGCTTCTCTTTGTCTCATTTTGTTTTGTTTTTCAGCTTTCCTTTCCTTCTTTTTCTTACTCCATTTTTCTCTTCATTATCCTCCTTTCTTTCACTTTAATTTGTGTCCAATTTCTCACTGCTCTTCCTTTCCTTTTTCCTTTTCCTTTTTCCTAAGTCTATTTTCTTTCCCTTCCCTTCGTGTCACATTCATTTTCACCTTCCTTTCCCTTTATTTACCTTTATTTCCCTTCTTATTCTGTCTTGTCATTTTTCATATATTTTCCTTCACGCCCTTCGTGCCGCCCACCACTCCGGCTCGCCACGTCCTGCTTTGCTTCCTGTTACTTCCTATTTCCAGTCCTAAGTGATTGCTGGAGTCACGTGAGGCTCCTGACCATCTGTGTCTCTCCTCCTCCACCTCCTCCTCCTCCTCCTCCTCCTCCTCCGCCGCCGCCGCCACCGCCACCACCACTAACACCACCACCACCACCAACCCCTCCTTCTCCATGGGATTTGTTTTGAAGATCCTTTTAAAATGTTTCTCTTGTGATTTTAAGTGTGTGTGTGTGTGTGTGTGTGTGTGTGTGTGTGTGTGTGTGTGTGTGTGTGTGTGTGTTTTGATATTTTTAAAGAATTTGGTGTTTTGTGTTTATTTATTTGCTATTTTTTAGTTCACTTTTCTGATTGGTAAGTTTTTTTTTCCTTTCTTTTAACTTGTCACTTTTCGTCCTCCATTTTTCTCTTCTTTCTCTTTCTTCTTTTTCTCCTTCCCCTTTTTTTCTCTCCTCTCTTTCTCTCTCTAATCGTCGACTCTCCCTTCTTATTCTTCCATTTTCCTTTTTTTTATTTTCCTCTGTCAACTTATCCATCCTCCCATGACTGCGAAACAAGCCTTACGAGGAGCGCTTGAGGGAACTCAACTTATTCAGTTTAGAGAAGCGGCGAATGCGAGGAAATTTAATTGAACTATTTAAAATGCTCCGGGGCTTTGATAACGTAAATGTAAATAACTATCTCACCATTGATAGCTCCAACACCACTAGAAATAATGGCTACAAGATAACAGGTAAGTATTTCAGATCAGATGAGGCTAAACATTATTTCTTCAATAGAATTGTAAATGTCTGGAACTCTCTCCCAGCACATGTTGTCCGTAGCAATACAATAGAAACTCGTAAAAAAAAGGTTGGACATTCACCTCGCATTAACCCCTCAAGTGACGTACTTTGCGCCTGCATAAGATATCCTTTTCTTTGTTTTTAGTTACTGTATTAGATAGTGTCACTTCTCTTTCAATCTTTCCTATCACATCTTTGACTTTCTCTCTCCCTCTAGCCTCTTTTCTTCTTCCTTGAACCCTGATGTCCTTCAACCTCTAACTTGTAGAATCTGTAGTGGTAGCATAGGGACACAGACAGCCTCGTTAGACCCAGTAGGGCTGTTGCTGTCTGTTCCTTCCTTTGTATTCCTTTTGTATTCCTTTGTATCCTCCTCGTCCCCCCTCTCCTCCTCCTCCTCCTCCTCCTCCTCCTCCTCCTCCTCCTCCTTTTCCTCCTCCTCCTCCTCCTTTTCTTCTTCTTCTTCTTCTTCTTCTTCTTCTTCTTCTTCTTCTTCTTCTTCTTCTTCTTCTTCTTCTTCTTCTTCTTCTTCTTCTTCTTCTTCTTCTTCTTCTTCTTCTTCTTCTCCTCTTCCTCTTTCCTCCTCCTCCTCCTCCTCCTCCTCCTCTTGCTTTATCCGTCTTTCCCTTGAGTCTCGGTGCAAAGTTCGCGTGGAAAGTTTCCCCCGTGGCGAGCAAAGCCGCGCTCTTCGTCACATGAATCTGTGTCTCCTGTAGAGGAAAAAAAGAGAAGAAGGGAAAAATAACTTGTAAGAATCTTGGCCTTTGGAAACTTTCTTTTCTGTATTTTTTTCTTTTTTTTTTTTTTAGAGGGTGGGCAGAGGTGGAGGAGGCAGGTTGGATGGGGAAGAAAGGGAAGAGGTGTTGTAAGGAAAAGGAAAACGAAAGTAAAAAGAAAGGAAGATATTGTGACTTCTTTTCTTGTTCCACGTCATCTCCTCCTCCTCCTTCTTTTCCTCCCCCTTCTCTGTCAGGCAGCGGAAGAAGATGCAAGAGATAAGTTTTGGGTAGATTTCTGAAAAAAAAAAAAAAAAAATTTCTCTCTCTCTCTCTCTCTCTCTCTCTCTCTCTCTCTCTCTCTCTCTCTCTCTCTCTCTCTCTCTCTCTCTCTCTCTCTCGGTCGCGTGTCACTTCCCCATCTTTTTGTTTCTCCCTCTAAGTGGCGAAGCTGGTGGCGGTGGTGGTGGTGGTGGTAGTAGTGTTGGTGGTGGTGGTGGCAGTGGGAGTGGTGGTGGTGGTGGTGGTGGGAGTGGTGGTGGTGGCGGTGGGAGTGGTGGTGGTCGGTCTTTTGGAGGGAAAGGAAAGGAAAGGAAAGGGAAATAGAAGAATCTTGTTTTCTGTTTCTCAATTTGTTGTTTGTATTGTTCCCTTTGTAGTGGTGGTGGTGGTTGTGGTAGTAGTCGTCGTCGTTGTTGTTGTTGTTGTTGTTGTTGTTGTTGTTGTTGTTGCTGCTATTGATGTTTGTATTGTTTTGTTTTACCTTCTTTAGAGTGTTTATCTATTTTTTCTTTCTTTTGAATCTTTTTTTTACTTTTTTTCTTGTATTTATTGTCCTTTTCTTGTTGTTCCTTTTCTTGTTATTGTTTATCTTCCCCTGGTTATTACTACTACTACTACTACTACTGCTACTACTACTACTACTACTACTACTACTACTACTACTACTACTACTACCACTACTACTACTACCACCACTACTACTACTACTACTACTACTACTACTACTACTACTACTACTACTACTACAAATACTACTTTTTCTTCTTCTTCTTCTTCTTCTTCTTCTTCTTCTTCTTCTTCTTCTTCTTCTTCTGCCACTACTTCTCCTACTACCACCACTCAACCACCCTCACCGTTTTATCTCACCGTCACCTCCCTCCCTCACTTCACCTCGCGTGGCTGAGAACTTTACAAGAGGATCAGACTTTTCATGGGTGTGTTTTCAGCGTATGAACTTTTGGCGTGCGTGTCGGGAGCTGCACACAGTTTAGCAGGGAGACCATTGCCGCCTTTGCTTTGAAGATGTGTATTTTGTAATTTCTTGCATAATAAAAGACGTTTGAAGGCGTTTGTTCCTCAGTCTTTACTTGCACTGGTAGAGGGAGGGGAACGGGATGGGGTGGCGTGAGATGGGGTAGGAAGGACTAAAGAAAATGAGGAAGTAGGGAGGGAAAGGAATGGTGGATGACAAGCAAGGAAGGAATGGCGATGAAGAAAGAAATGGAAGGAATGGTGATGGAGAAAGGAATGGAAGGGAAGGGAAAAGGTAGATGAGTAGTGGATAGGAGGGATGGATAGATGGACTAGGTGGAAAGGGATTAAGATTAAGGAAAGAAGCAGAGGTTAGTGAATGGGTCAGAGAGAGAGATAGAAGGGAAGGAAGAAAAGAAAAAAAGAAAGAAAAAGAAAGGAAAGACGCGGCACTTTGGGAAGAAGGGGAGGAAGGGAAGAAGAGGAAGGAGGGAAAACCAACCACTGGATTTAGGGATTGAGGGGAAGAAGATAGAGGGGAGAAGGGCGGTGGTGATGATGGCAGGCAGAGGGGAGGAGGGCAGAAGGATAAGGGGTGAGAAGACTGAGGATGGAGGAGGAGGAAGAGGAGGAGAAGAAATGACAATATCTGAGGGAAGAAAAATCAGGAAGACGAAAACCTTGTAATAAAGAAAGGAAGAAGAGGAGGAGGGATGACAAAATATGAAGGAAGGGAAAGGAGAAGTAAATGTATGCAGTTAAGAAAGATCGAAGGAAAATTGAGTTCAAGAAAAGAAGGAGTAAAGAATTCGGATATGAAGGAGGAAAAGTAAAAATATGCAAATAAAGAAAAACGAAGGAAAACAAAAGATGAAAAAGGAGGAGGAAAAAATAAAGATGAAACAAAAGTTCAGATTTAAGTAGGAGGAGAAAGAATAGATGAAGAGCAGAAACGTGCCATAAAGCAATGAATGAAAGAAAAATAAGAGAGAGAGAGAGAGAGAGAGAGAGAGAGAGAGAGAGAGAGAGATGAAGAGGACGAAGAGGAGGAGGAGTGAAGAAAAGTTTGGGCTGAAGGAGGAAGATTGGAGGAAAAGAAGCATGTAGTATAGAATGAAGAGGAGAAGGAGGGGTGAAAAAGGAAAAGTTTCCTATGAAGCAGAGAGAGAGAGAGAGAGAGAGAGAGAGAGAGAGAGAGAGAGAGAGAGATAATCATATACTTAGTTAAAGAAGAGAAAATAGAGGAAAAGGAAATGAAAGAGGGGAGAGAAAAGAAAGGATGAATAGTATATGAGGAGATGATTGGAGGAAGGAAGTTTTAAGAGCATGAGGACCAAAAGAGAAAAGATGAAAGAGGAAGGAACGTAATAGGGAAAAGGGGAATGAAGAAAAGAGAAAGAGAGAATGAGGAGTAATTAATGGGAAGGAAAGAGGCGATATATGATAAAGAAATAAAAAGAAAGAAGGGATGGGAGTAAGAGAAGAAGAGAAGGAAGAGACAAGGGAAGAAAGAATGTATGAAGTAAGAGAAGAAACATGTCATATATTAGAAAGAGAAAAGGAAATAGAGAATGGAGTGAAAGAAACAAAAAAAAAAGAAAAAGTAAACTATTTGGGACGAAAGAAAAATAGAAGGAAAATAGTTAGCTAACGACA
>NC_059302.1:17044752-17049752 GCF_017591435.1 Portunus trituberculatus | reverse complement strand
TTGGAGCAAAAAAAGGAAAAAAGCAGGAAATGAAGAGAAAGAAGAAGAAACAAAAGAAGAAAGAGGAAGAGCACGAATGGAGGAGAGGAGATAAACTGAAAAAGGCTTGAGAAAGGAGGATGAGGATGAAGGAAAGGAATTTAAGAAAGAAAGGAGAAGATTAGCCATAGCAGGTGGGATAATAGAGAATGAGGTATAGGTAGAAGAGGAGGTTGGAAAGCAAAAGTTGAAATAGAAGATACAAACTGAAGAGAAGGAAAGTAGACATGTCGGAGAAGGAGAGGAAGTCAAACTGAACCACGATAGCAAAGAAAAGAAGGAAGAGGGTAGGAGACAAATTGAAGAAGAAGGAGGAGGAAGAGGAGAAGAGGAGAGAGGAGAGAAGATCGGGGTCTGTCACAAGTCAGGGGAAGAACAGTTTGTCAAAGTGTCTTCTTCCTCCGTTCCTCTTCCTCCTCTTTCTCCTCCTCCTCCCCGTCCTCTTGGTAATTTTTGTCCATTCACTCTAGTTGTCAAATTGCTTCCCTTCCTTGCGTGGAGGGAGAGGAGTGCGTTATTTCTCTCTCTCTCTCTCTCTCTCTCTCTCTCTCTCTCTCTCTCTCTCTCTCTCTCTCTCTCTCTCTCTCAGGGTCATTGTTTTGTTAGTTCATGATTCATTTTCTATGTTTCTTTGTGTTACTTAAGGTAAACGAGTAACTTTTTAGCTAATATGTAAAGAATGTATCAAATGTACTTTACCTAATGTTTGTTTTTTCTTTTTACAGGTAATGTGATGTGATCCAGTTACTACTACTACTACTACTACTACTACTACTACTACTACTAAACACACACACACACACACACACACACACACACACACACACACACACACACACACACAGTCTTCCAGTGAGTCACGCTACAGTTGGTATTTAGTGACCTTTCCAAAGTTCCTCTCCCTATTCTTGTCCTCACCCGGCACGGAATTTAGCCCAGGTAAGTACAGCTGTGAGTGGTAGTGCAGTCTGTTAGTGAAGTTGAGTACATTGGAAAAGACATAACAAGTTAGCTTTTTCCTTCTTTTTTTCATTAGTACATTTAGTGAAAGTTAGTACATGACACCCTTCTTCTTTCTTGTCCTATTTTTCTTTATCATGAAGTTGTAAAATAAGTTTAGTACATAGAAGTAGTTTTATAGTACCGTACATGTTTAATTTTCCCCACTTCGCTTTGATTTTCTTTTTTGTTTATATTTAATTATTTTTTTGTTAGTTATTTTTTTTTTCCTCTTTTTTTTTGTTCATTTTGTTTCATATCGTCCCCTTTTCTAGTATTTTAGTATTATAATTTTGGAGAAGATAATCTCTTCTTTTTATTAATTTTCATATTAGTATTTTGTATTTATTCTCATTTTTTCGTCTAAAAGGGAATACGGAAGAGTAATAAGCGATTTAATTTCGACAAATTATTATTTTTTTATTTAAGCGCACACACACACACACACACACACACACACACACACACACACACACACACACACACACACACACACACACACACACACACACTCTCTCTCTCTCTCTCTCTCTCTCTCTCTCTCTCTCTCTCTCTCTCTCTCTCTCTCTCTCTCTCTCTCTCTCTCTCTCTCTCTCTCTCTCTCTCTCTCTTTTCTCTCTTCTCTTTTCTCTCTCTTCTCCACTTCTCTCCTCTCCTCTCCTCTACTCTACTCTCCTCTACTTTACTGTCTTCTTTTCTTTTCTCTGTTTTATTATATTCTCTTCCCAATACTTTTTCTTACTTACCTATTCTCTACTCCACCACCACTACCACCACCACCACCACCACCACCACCACCATAAGGTCACTCCGACATTTATATTATCGACTGTGGCTCCTCGGTTTCTCGGCTTCTGGACTCCCTAGCTCGCTCACCTGCACGCGGAGCCCCAGGTCGATACCCGTACGTCCATAATGAATACCTGAGAGCCAGGAGCTGCCAAGGTGATCCGTGTGTGTGTGTGTGTGTGTGTGTGTGTGTGTGTGTATGTGTTTCACTGTTTGTTTGATCTGCTGCAGTCTCTGACGAGACAGCCAGACGTTACCCTACGGAACGAGCTCAGTGCTCATTATTTCCGATCTTCGGATAGGCCTGAGACCAGGCACACAACACACACCGGTACAACAAGGTCACAACTCCTCGCTTTACATCCTGTACCTACTCACTGCTAGGTGAACAGGGGCTACACGTGAAAGGAGACACACCCAAATATCTCCATCCGGCCGGGGAATCGAACCCCGGTCCTCTGGCTTGTGAAGCCAGCGCTCTAACCACTGAGCTACCGGGTGTGTATGTGTGTGTGTGTGTGTGTGTGTGTGTGTGTGTTAGGCAGTTGCGGTAAAAAATAACACTTTTTCATGTTTTTTTTTCAGGCACCGCGTATATTAATGTTATAGTTAAAAGTGTGTATATTTTAGTAAAAAGAATATTAATTGTTGACATCAGGGATGAAGGCAAGGAAAAAAGGTGAGTATGAATAAAAGAACAGGTGAAAAATAATAGAATATGACAAGAAGAGGAAACAAAAAAGCGAGCAAAAGAGAGACACGTTATAAAAAAAACATGATAGACAGACAATGAAATAGAGACAAGAGAAATAAGAAAAAAAAATTGTAAATTGTTCATATCAGGGATAAAGAAAGGGATGAAAAAATGTGGCCCTTGCATATCTGTATAGGGAGGAAAAGAAAGAAAGAAAAGACAATTGGAGAAGGTTGAAGATGAGGGAAAGGAAAAGAGAACACACACACACACACACACACACACACACACACACACACACACACACACACACACACACACACACACACACACACACACCATTTGCCTCACATGGACAATATTGGTGCAATCTAAAGGGAACAACACAACACCAGTGCTTTGTGATGGGGAATTATTATTATCATTTTTTTTTTCATATTGGCAAGATTTGATTTAACTTTAACTTCCCTGCAAAAGTAATGTCCTTTGAATATGCACATAACTTTTTATATAATTCCATCAATGTCACGTTTTTTTTTATTATTTCACATACGTGTTTTTCTTTTTTTGGGAGCAATGTTCCTATTTTCTGCTTATTAATTATTTTATCTACGTGATTCCTATATTTCATTTTAATCAGTATTTTGCTTTTCTTCTTACTGGTTGTCCACCACCACCACCACCACCACTACCAACAACAACAACAACAACAACAACAACAACAACAACAATAACAACAACTTGGAAAAATATCTTCAACTCTTTAAATCCAAGTGTAGTTTTTGTGAGGTCCTTTTTGTCTCCCCCTCTCTCTTTCTCTCTCTCTCTCTTCTTTCCTTCATTGTTCCTTTGCTGTGCCGCGTTTAAAGAGACACGGCGAGGAGTTAATGGGTGTGAAGGAGGAAGAAGAGGCAAGGCCGCAGAAGAGCCGCTCCCTTAAGATTTGTAAAAGTACACTGGTGAAGGGAGAAAAGCGGACTGTGTGTGCGTAGATGGTAAGATTGATTATGTCGATTTCTTAGCCACTCTCACCCCCACCTCTCTCTCTCTCTCTCTCTCTCTCTCTCTCTCTCTCTCTCTCTCTCTCTCTCCATAATAAGGCGTGTTGCTCCTTGTTTTTCTTGTTTTTGCCTTTGTATCCTCTCTCCTCCTCCTCCTCCTCCTCCTCCTCCTCCTCCTCCTCCTCCTCCTCCTCCTCCTCCTCCTCCTCCTCTTCATTCATCTCTCTTCCCCTCCTCATTTTATTGTCTTCTCGCTTTTGCTTTTGTTTTCGTGTTGTCCTCTCTCCCTCCCTTTTCCTCCATTCTCTCTCTCTCTCTCTCTCTCTCTCTCTCTCTCTCTCTCTCTCTCTCTCTCTCTCTCTCTCTCTCTCTCTCTCTCTCTCTCTCTCTCTCTCTCTCTCTCTCTCTCTTGTTTCCTTTCATCCACTCCCTTTACTTCCCTCAGGAGATGTCGCGGGAGGAAGAGGAGGAAGAGGAAGTGGAGGAGGAGGAGGAGGAGGAGGAGGAGGAGGAGGAGGAGGAGGAGGAGGAGGAGGAGGAGGAGGAGGAGGAGGAGGAACAACAACAACCACTTTATCTCTTCATTAAGTCTTTCCTCCATCTCTCCATCTCTCCTCTCCCTCCCCTTCCTTCCCTCTTGTTTTTAATTCCTCCTCTCTCATCTCTCTTCTTTCCTCAATCTCTTTTTATCCTCCTTCTCCCACATAAGTCACAATCGTCCTTTTTCTCCTCCTCCTCCTCCTCCTCCTCCTCCTCCTCCTCCTCCTCCTCCTGTTTACCTTTTTCTTGTTTGAAGAAGGAGAAAAATAGAGAAGCCAAGTAGAGGGAATGAGAGCTAGTCATTTAAAGATAGTTAGGTAGATAATGAGAGAGAGAGAGAGAGAGAGAGAGAGAGAGAGAGAGAGAGAGAGAGAGAGAGAGAGAGAGAGAGAGAGAGAGAGAGAGAGAGAGAGAGAGAGAGAGAGAGAGAGAGAGAGAGAGAGAGAGAGAACATATTTTGAAGAAGGTTGAAAATAAGTTATTTCTCTCTCTCTCTCTCTCTCTCTCTCTCTCTCTCTCTCTCTCTCTCTCTCTCTCTCTCTCTCTACTGGCAATTTCTTATTATTAATATTCTCTCCTAATCTATTTATTCTTATTTATGCTTCCCCTTCCTCCTCCTCCTCCTCCTCCTCCTCCTCCTCCTCCTCCTCCTCCTCCTCCTCCTCCTCCTCCTCCTCCTCCTCCTCCTCCTCCTCCTCCTCCTCCTCCTCCTCCTCCTCCTCCTCCTCCTCCTCCTCCTCCCCCTAAACCTGAAGAAGCAGCATATGGTCTTCACACACACACTCACACAACACACACACACACACACACACACACACACACACACACACACACGCACACGCACACCTTGCTCCCTTTATCACCTCACCTGCCTCACCTTTCTCATTTACTCACTCTCTCACCTGGCCAGCTTTCTCTCTCCTTCGCCTCGTTTTCTC
>NC_059302.1:17029752-17037252 GCF_017591435.1 Portunus trituberculatus | reverse complement strand
TCTCTCTCTCTCTCTCTCTCTCTCTCTCTCTCTCTCTCTCTCTCTCTCTCTCTCTCCATGTGTACGTGTATGTATGTAAATAAGTATGGACGTATATCAATTCATGTCCACATCCATCAAACAACGTACGTATATAACGTAAATCCCCCTCTCTTGAAGCTCGCGCGCTCGCGCACACACACACACACACACACACACACACACACACACACACACACACACACACACACACACACACACACACACACACATCCGTCCATCTCCCCCGTGTGTTTGTCCCGCATGATAAAGCATCCAATACGATTCGCAGCTTCATCTTAATAACAAAAGAACAATTGCGTGTATGGCTACGAGGAAAGAGAGAGAGAGAGAGAGAGAGAGAGAGAGAGAGAGAGAGAGAGAGAGAGAGAGAGAAGGGAAGGGAAGGGCTGGAAGACTAACTGGGAAAGGAGTGGTGGATGCTGCGACTACGACGGATCAAATGTAAACAGGGGCACACTGGACGGGTAACAAAGGAACAATGGAAAGCGAACCAACGTCCCATTTGGAGGCTTTTGATTTCAAGGCACCAAGACAGGAAGGAGGAAAGAAATGGGGTATAAAGAATATTAATTGGAAGCGATTTAAGTTTTTTTTTTTTCTATTCGGTCTATGATTCTCTCGCTTTCCTCCTCTAGCGCATCTGCTGTGGTGGCCGCGCGGTGTCTCGTTACCAGTGGTGTGTTTTTTTAAGATTCTTGCGTGGAAGACGAGAAAGGATTGTTGTGTTTTTTTTTTCTATAAGAGATATGATTGGAGATTATTTAGACGAGTGGTCGTAATAGTAGAATGCGTTATGTGTTTAGATTTCTTTTGATGGAGAGGAAAATGTTGGAATTTTGTTTGTTTGACGACTGAGAGTAAGTGTTAAACGATTTTGTTTTATTTTTTCCAATGCTTGCTGTAATGTTGTAGACTAATGCGTTAGGTATTAAGTCTTTTATTGCTATATGCAACAATTTATAGTACTAGAGGTAATGAATTTTATCTTTTATGTAAGCATCTTTGAAAGAAGTGGTCATTAAGATTAAAAGATTTAATAATTTCTGACCAGTGTAGTATTTGGAAGTGATTGTAGAACAAACAAAATGTCACACAGTAGATAGTAATTAAGGAAAAAAATTTCAAAGAATAGTGAAAAGGTTAAAAATTCTTTTCTAGAGAGGATAATTGTTCATCTTTTGTTTTAACATATACAAGAAACTTTTTTTCCTTTTATAAGGTTAAAAAATAATGTTTGTGTTCGTAAAATATATTTGGTATCAAGAATTACTTGTTTTTGGTTGTTATAAGACGCTAAGGAGACGGGAACAATTTTATTTTTATATCCCATAAGGCAAAAAGGAATTAGCGTCTATCATATTGGCATGTGGTAGGTATTTAGGTTCAGTTTCAAGAGACAAGAAAGTTTGCTTTTTCAATTACTGCTTGAAGGAATATAGAACAGAGTGTGTTGTTGAGTATCCTGTGTCTAACTTGAGAATGAAGTGTTGTCATAAGAGATACAAGAGAAGACAAATGACTGTAAGATTAAAATGGATCAGATACTGTAGATTCCTGCGCAGTGGACGAGAACGAAGTGCTTTTGCATTTTTATATAAGATATTGAAACGAGAACGGACTTTTTAGATAAGAGATTGAAGGGAGACGAGAGGCCATAAGGTTTGAGTGCTTCAGATATTGAGGAATGGGACATCATCCGTTATATAACTCTATTTATTCTTATTTATTCATGTATTCTTGTCCGGCGGAGGGACGTCGCGAGAGGTTTAAGATTGTGGAAGAAGACAAATGAAGAAGAATAGAAATACGTTTAGAGTTGAATGTCCCTTCGTAGACGTAAAGAGAACCTGATGAGGAAAAAAACAGCAATAGGTAGATGACACTGAGAAGTATTAGATTTTAGAAGACTGCTGAAGAAAAAACAAAGGCGAATCGAATAGAATGACATTTGAGAGATGAAAGAAATTCTTGAAAAAGTACGGTAGAGAAGAGTATAGTGAGGGATGTTAGAATTTAGATGACAAGCATAAAAATGCACAGGGGAAAAAAAAAGAAAGGTGAATGAGATGCTGCTCATATATATATATATATATATATATATATATATATATATATATATATATATATATATATATATATATATATATTATTTATATTCATTTATTTATTTATATTATGTAGTAAAAAATACATATATAGGAAAATTGAATTCAGTTGATAAAAAAAATCCTATTTTACAAGAAAAAAAAAACAAAAGAAAATGCATTAGAAAGATAAATCAAATGCAAAATTTTTATATAGAAAGTACGGATAAGAGGTTTTCAATTTTATACGAAGCCAAATATAGAAGAAAAATAGATGAGAGGTTTTAAATTCTAGACGAAAGCAGACATAAAACAAAACAAATGAGTAAAAAAACAGTAAAACACAGAAGAACAAGAACACACAATAGATAAGACCAGACAAGACTAGACCTGACTAGAGCAACTCAAGTTACAACGACACTAAAAGTTCACTTCAGTTCTTTTCCCGTCTTGCAGTCCCTCTGCAGAGAGAGAGAGAGAGAGAGAGAGAGAGAGAGAGAGAGAGAGAGAGAGAGAAAGAGATAGAGAGAATTACAGAATACAGCGAGGCTGTGGGGGGCTGGGTGAGGTGAAGAGAGAAGGGGAAGGTTACCAGAAAGAGCCTGCAGTGTACAGGGAGAAGAAATGAATGGAGAAAAGAACACACACACACACACACACACACACACACACACACACACACACACACACACACACACACACACACACACACACACACACACACACACACACACACTACAAAAAACAAGCTGTAGGAAAATCTTAACCTATAGCCTGGAAATTCACCCTATGTAGCATTGTATTTTAGACGCAAAACTGAAAAGAAAAAAAACAGTAAGACCAATGGAATACTGCCTCACCAAAAAAGGAAAAAAAATATAACCGGGAAAGACTGAGTGGGGTCGGCAGATGTGACGAAGGAAGAGATGGAAAAGGGAACTTGTACTGTTATAGGAGAAACTGATAAATTGCATACTCCTACCACCACCACCACCACCACCACTACCGCCACCTCCACCTACTCCCTATTCCCGACATCCAGAGAGCGTGCTGCGCGAAGACGAAATCATCCAGTCAGTGAGTCGTTGCGCGTTACTGGAAAAGTTCGCTGGAAACTCCCGTCAGTCGCTCGCCTTTCCAGGACAGACGACACTCCTGATTGGTTGAATTCGTCTTGGCCTTGCTTGACTGGCGGACCAATCACGGAGAGAGAGAGAGAGAGAGAGAGAGAGAGAGAGAGAGAGAGAGAGAGAGAGAGAGAGAGAGGAAAGCAAGGAAAAAACATGAGCGGGAAGAAGAGGGAAAACTGAATAGGGAACGGAGGAGGAGGAGGAGAGGGATGGGTGGACATAGGGAAAAACAAGAAAAGAAAAACATGAGCGAGAGGACAATAGAATGGAAAGGGGAAGAAGAGGGAAGACTGAAAAGGAGGAGGAGGAGGAGGAGGAGGAAGAGGAGGGTTATGTACGCCGCAGGGAAGGAGGACGACACACACACACACATACAGAGAGAGAGAGAGAGAGAGAGAGAGAGAGAGTAGTAGGGGGGGGTTGGCTGGGGGCGAAGGAAGGGAGGAGGTACTGCTCACGCTACACTACACATCATCATCATCATCATTTCATCCTCACCATTCAATTTGTCCTCTTTAATCACCCACCGATTGGCTATTCACCTCCAGCCCATCTCATCCCCCTAGTCATCCCTCAATCGCCTCCCAATCCCCTTCCCCAGCCGCTTCTGAATAGGATCCGAGCCTTTACGAGAGGAATCTAATCGTCTTCACCAGCTCGTTCTTGTCTCCGCGCGGATCAGATTCCCTCCACACATAGTAGTAGGATGGGAGGTTGTGGAGGAGGAAGATCTGGAGGAGGTAGAGAATTAGGAGGAGATTGTGGAGAAGGAGGATCAAGAAGAGTGTTGGTGTAGTGGATGCTTGAGTGCTTGAAGTGTGAGTGAGGTTGGTTTCAAGCGATATTGTTTGTGATGTCGCTGATAAGTGTTATGTTTCAGTTATTTTCTTTATTTTTCGTCTTCATTTACCTCTTTTTTTTTCTTTCCTCTTGGTTTACAGTTTTCTTTTCAGTTCTTTATTGGCGTTGATGTCAATTCTTTTTCATTCATTCCTTCCTTAAATGTTGTTATTTTTTACATTTCCCCCTTTTGTTATACTAGCATGTATATTTTCTTCCCTTAAACTAATGTTATACATCACCAAATCACCTTACTTCTGCATTTCCCTCTGCCTTTCCTTACTCTAAAAGCTGTATTGCTGTCATCGTATAGTAATAATGGTCTGTATTCCTTCACCTTTCTCTTTCAATTCCTCTATTTCCACCCACACGTAACACTAGTCTGTGCATTCCATCACCCTTCTCTCCTCGTATTGCCTCTAATCGTGTTCCCGTCAGTGGAAGCCTCGCATTATCGCCGCCTAGTGGATCGACACGAGTTCCGGGGCACTAAGTGATCGAAGGCCTGACAGAAGGAACAAGGGAGCGTCGTTACCTAATCTGCTCAGAGCGCTGTCAAGATGTGTAGCACTGTAGACAGGCAGCTTGGTGTATGCCGAGAGAGAGAGAGAGAGAGAGAGAGAGAGAGAGTCAGTAAGTCAGACAAAGAAGAAATGTTACATTGTTACTGAACCTCCAACCCTTCTGCTTACTCTGTTAAACTTTCCTCTCCGTTGGGCTCCTCCGACCACAATCTAATTTCCGTTACCAGTTCTATCACTCCAGTGCAGCCTCAGGACCCGCCTAAGCGGAGGTGCTTCTGGCATTTTAACTCTGCTAAGTGGGAGGAACTAAGGCAGTACTATTCTGATTTCCTTGGGATGATTATTGTTTTCATGTCAGAGATCCTTCTCTTTGTGCCGAGCGCATAACAGAGGTGATTATCTCTGGCATGGAGCTATACATTCCTCATACTTTCTCTAACCCTAAAGCTAAAAAGCCTTGGTTTAACTCTGCTTGTTCTCGTGCTGTCAATGATAGAGAGGCGGCTCACAAACGGTTCCGTAGCCATCCAACTGCTGAAACTCATGCCCTATATATTTCTGCCCGTAATCATGCCAAATCTATTCTCCAACTTACTAAAAACTCTTTCATCAATAGAAAATGTCAAAGTCTTTCCAATTCTAACTCCTCTCGAGATTTCTGGCATCTAGCCAATAATATCTCTAACAACTTTACTTCTTCGTCTTTCCCTCCTTTACTTCATCCAGATGGCTCTACAGCTGTCTCTTCTTTTCTAAAGCTGAACTCTTCGCTCAAACCTTTGCTACCAACTCAACTTTGGATGATTCTGGGCATATTCCTCCTACTCCTCCACCCTCTGACTACTTCATCCCTAAAATTAAAATTCTTTATAAAGACGTTTTCCTGGCCCTCTCTGGCCTTGATTCTCGGAAGGCTTACGGTCCGGATGGAGTCCCTCCTGTTGTTCTCAAAAACTGTGCTTCCGAACTCGCTCACTGCCTGGTCAAACTCTTTCATCTGTGTCTCTCTACTTCTATTTATCCTTCTTGCTGGAAGTTTGCTCACATTCAACCTGTCCCTAAAAAAGGTGACCACTCCAATCCTTCTAACTACCGCCCTATAGCTTTGATTTCCTGCCTTTCTAAAGCCTTTGAGTCTATCCTTAATAGGAAGATAATGAGGCATCTATCAGCTCACAACCTTCTCTCTGATTGCCAGTATGGTTTCCGTAAAGGCAGATCTACTGGTGATCTTCTTACTTTCCTAACTGAATCTTGGTCATCCTCTTTTAGGGACTTCGGTGAAACCTTTGCTGTCGGCCTTGACATATCGAAAGCCTTCGATAGAGTCTGGCACAAATCTTTAATTTCTAAACTACCCTCCTACGGATTCTATCCTTCTCTCTGTACCTTCATCTCCAGTTTCCTTTCCGATCGTTCTATTGCTGCTGTAGTAGACGGTCACTGTTCTTCCCTAAAACTATCAACAGTGGTGTTCCACAGGGTTCTGTCCTATCACCCACTCTCTTTCTATTATTCATCAATGATCTCCTAAATCTGACTCAATGCCCTATCCACTCCTATGCTGATGATACCACCTGCATTATTCAACAGCGTTCAACAGACGCCCAACCCAACAACAATTAAATGACTCAAGGCGAGATGCTATTATATTTCTTATTGCTCATATCACCATTACCATCATCTTTTTTCTCTCCTCCTCCTCCTTCTCTCTCTTCCTCTTCCTTCTCTTCTTCTTCCTCCTCTTCTTCTCACACGCACCACCACACGCACACACAAGGCAGGTGCATACGTACGATCTACACGTGCTAATCTATTCGCATTCACCACGGGCTTACTGGAATGGTCTTAATGCGCTCCTCCAGCTTCGCGTGGCTCTCTGTGGCTCACTCTCCGGCCTCCTGTGGCCCTGCATTTGCTGTGACTCACCCTTGGCCCTTCTCCTCTTCCCCTTTAAACCCCTGTCACTATTCCTGTCGCCCCCTGTCGCTCTCTCTGTGTCTGTGTGTGTCTCTGTCTGCTTATATTAACTTTGCTGTCTTCTGCATGTTTCCTTGGGTATGCTTATTGGTTTTGTCTACACCGTCTCTCTCTCTCTCTCTCTCTCTCTCTCTCTCTCTCTCTCTCTCTCTCTCTCTCTCTCTCTCTCTCTCTCTCTCTTCCCTTCGTATCTGCCTTTATTCTACTTTCCTCTTTCTTCTATTTCTTTATTGTACGTCTATTTTTTTTTATTTTAGTCTACTTTCCTCTTCTGTCTCCTTTCACCTTATTTTTTATAATAATTTTACTTCTCCACTGCTGTCCTATCTTTTATTCGATTTCTATCCCTTTCCTATTCTACGTATTTCTACCCTATTCCTTCCTTCCATATCTGCCATCTCATATTTGTCCTAACCCATCATAACACGTTCCCTTCACCTTATCTAACCTTCCAAAGACCCCTATCATTCTCTTTACCCGTAGATCACGCCCTTACACCCTCCCCTTTACCTTCCTCTGCCAACCCCTGCCTTTCCCCTGTTCTTACCCTTGCCCCACACTCCAGAGTGCCTCCTCGTGCCAGCCACCCTCCCTCATAAGCCAATCAAGCGGCAGATTCGCACAAATATTGACTCCCTGGACCTCCAGCGCGGGTATTACTGGAATAATGTGTCGCCGCGTTTGTTTATCTTCTCAACCGCCGCCTCTCTCTCTCTCTCTCTCTCTCTCTCTCTCTCTCTCTCTCTCTCTCTCTCTCTCTCTCTCTCTCTCTCTCTCTCTCTCTCTCTCTCTCTCTCTCTCTCTCTCTCTCTCTCTCTCTCTCTCTCGTCTCGTCTTGTCTCAGTCTCGCGTGCGTCAGGTTGTCCTGTTGCCTTGTTGTATTCCCGTTTTCTATTCGAT
>NC_059302.1:17012252-17024752 GCF_017591435.1 Portunus trituberculatus | reverse complement strand
AACTTACTCCGCAGTCTGTCCTTTATTTTATTTCCCCATTCCTATTCTCTTGTCTTTTTTTTTCCCACCCAAAATATTTCCCATTCTTGCCTCATTCCTTTCTGCTATAGCTTCCCATTCCCCTCACCTCTCTCTCTCTCTCTCTCTCTCTCTCTCTCTCTCTCTCTCTCTCTCTCTCTCTCTCTCTCTCTCTCTCTCTCTCTCCAATTTGTCCCCTTCACACATCCCTCCCTTCCATCCCCTCTCCCTCTCTCATTCTCATTCCCAAAGTAAACTTCATCTACTCTTCCCCCTCCTGCTCCTCCTCCTCCTCTTCTTTCTGCTTTGCTCTCCCTTCTCTTTCACTAGTAGTAGTGTAAGAGAGTTATAAAGACAGCCTAGTGAGAATTACAAGGTTAATTGTTGTTTGTATTCCTCTGTATTCCTCTTCCTCCTCTATTTCTCTCACTGCATACAAAATAACACAATGATGTACAAGTATCCTCGTAAGAACCAACAAGTTAGCTGTTGTGCTTCCTTTGTATTTCCTTACGCTCCTCCTCCTCCTCCTCCTCCTCTTCCTCATCTTCCTTCTCCTAGAATCAGTGATTTAATTTAGATCAACACACTGGCTGACAGTCAAGCTACTTAAGGCAATTTACACGTAGAGAGAGAGAGAGAGAGAGAGAGAGAGAGAGAGAGAATGCGTGGGTGAAAAGTGGCATAGCAGTGATGGCGGTGTGTGTGTGTGTGTGTGTGTGTGTCCGTAGGTGTGAGTGACCGCTGGTGCTGCTGCTGGATCGCCTTTCTCTCTCTCTCTCTCTCTCTCTCTCTCTCTCTCTCTCTCTCTCTCTCTCTCTCTCTCTCTCTCATTCCGTATCCCATCTGTTTTGCCTTAGTTCTGTTTTTACTTTAGTTTGTTGCTATTTTTGTAGTTTTGTTGTTAATGTTATGGTTCTTCTTCTTCTTCTTCTTCTTCTTCTTCTTCTTCTTCTTCTTCTTCTTCTTCTTCTTCTTCTTCTTCTTCTTCTTCTTCTTCTTCTTCTTCTTCTTCTTCTTCTTCTTCTTCTTCTTCTTCTTCTTCTTCTTCTTCTTCTTCTTCTTCTTCTTCTTCTTCTTCTTCTTTTCAACCAACTCATGTCCAACACAACGACATTTACATATTTTGTCAGTCATTGCTATCATCTCCTTTACTTCCCCTATCCTCCTCATCTCTTCCACCACCACCACCACCATCACGACCCTCCCTTCACCTTTCACCCCCAATCAACCCCCAATCATACCCAATCACCCTTGCAAGCCCACAAACACCCTTGGAACACACACCCTTTCACCCTTCACTTCTTTCTCCACCACTACCACCACAACCACCACCACCACCACCACCAGTGCAGCCGCCCCCGCCGTCTCGCCAACTTAATAATCACTTAATATTCAAGCTTCACCTAGTCTGCTCTGCGTACGTGCCTTGTGCCTTCTGCCGCCGCCACAGTCTCTGCATGCCGTCTCGCTACGCCCCCGCCGCTCAAGGGCAAAGGTGTGCAAGGCGGGCAGGTGAGAGTGGCGGTTGTAAGAGAGAGTAGGAGAGTAAGAGAAAGGAAAAGAAAATGAAGACAATGGTTGTATTTGAAATGGTTGTGTTTTCGCTTTTTCTTTCAGTTTGGTGGCGTTTCTTCCTCGTGTTTGTTTTGTGTTTCTTTTCTGTTATACTTCCTTTGGTTGTTTTATTCTTTATGTCCTTTTCGCTTTTTGTGTTTTCTTTCTTCTTTATTCATTTTGCTATTTTTTCTTTTTGTTAATTTTTCCTTGTATTTTTTTTTCTTTTCTTTCTTTCCCTCCCGTCTTTAGTTCTTTTTTTTTCTCTCTCTCTTCTTCCATCCTTATGTTCTTTCTTCCCTTTTCCATTCTCCATTCATTTGTTGTGTTTTTATCTTACTCCTCATCCTTCTCCTTCCTCAGTAATACTTTTTTTTTTTTTCCTGATGTTCGATTTTCCGTCTTCATCTTATTTTGGCGATATTTTAAGTTCATGATAGCGTTTATGTTCCTTTTATCAGCTTTCTCCTCGTTATCCTCCTCGTTTTCCTCCTATTCGTCCTTCCGTCTTTCAAACATATACGTGCCTAGTAAACATTAAAAATAATCTCTATATTTTCCTCATCTTTCTCTTTCTCCTCCAATTTCTACTCTATTTCTTCCTTTCTCTCTTATTTTCATTTTTTGATATTAGGTTCCGCTTTTATCTTCGTTCTTCTCCTGTTCCTCCTCCTTCTCCTCCACCCGATAGCATCCCGGCGCGGCGCAGTTCCCTTGGTCAGCCTGAAGCACTGGCCCGGTCCACACATCACCGTCACTCGGGTCCCTTGGAAAATAAAAGAAATGAAACTGGTTCTCAAGAATGCCTCGCCTCACCTTGCCTTGGACCGGCCACCTGTAGACTCCACGACTCCGCCCTTCTCTCCTCTCCTCTCCTCTCCTCTCCTCTCCTCTCCTCTCTCTCTGCTCTACTTAGTTCTTCGTCTTTACTCCTTGTTTCGTAACTTTACTTTCCTATCTTTTTTTGCAATTCGTTTCCTTTCTACATTTTTATTCTTCCTTTCCTGTTTCGTCTTTTTGCTTTCTTCTACTTCCCTGTTTTTCCCTTTTCCTTTGCTCACCTCTATCATTCATCCTTTTTTTTCCTGTTATTGCTCTTTCTCCTTCCTCCTCGCTTTCCTTTCTTTTCTTCCTCCTCTTTCGTTTCTACCCCACCATTCCTCTCCTACTCTTCTCTCCCTATATTCTCCCTTTTCCTCTCTTCCTTTCTTCTATCGTGTTTTCAATCTTTGACATTCTTTTTAGACTACGGCGCTCACCAAATATGTCCGAGTAGTAGTAGTAGTAGTAGTAGTAGTAGTAGTAGTAGTAGTAGTAGTAGTAGTAGTAGTAGTAGTAGTAGTAGTAGTAGTAGTTATTGTTGTTGTTGTTTTTGTTGTTGTTGTAGCACTAGTAGTTCAGTAGTAATAGTAATAGTAGTAGTAGCAGCAGCAGCAGTAGCAGCAGCAGCAGTAGTAGTAATAGAAGTAGTAATGGAAGTAGTAGTAGTAGTAGTAGTAGTAGTAGTAGTAGTAGTAGTAGTAGTAGTAGTAGTAGTAGTAGTAGTTGTTGTTGTTGTTGTAACTGGAGTAGTAGCAGCAGCAGCAGTAGGAACAGCAGTAGTAATAGCAGTAGTAGTAGTAGTAGTAGTAGTAGTAGTAGTAGTAGTAGTAGTAGTAGTAGTAGTGTAGTATAGTAGTGTTCGTATGATCAGAGAGACTGCAAGGGTGAATACTAGCCTTGGGAATTTGAGAACAAAAAGTACGAGAACACGAGAACTGAGACTGCGAGATTTGAAACCACGGGACTTGAATACTGAAGGTTTGACAACGCGAGATTTCTTCAGTCAAAACACGCCACATTTAGATCCATATTCTGAAACGTTTTGCGCACCACTTCCACTATACTCAAAAGGCTCCGGTTGAACTTGAAGTGACATAGATTTTTAAGGCTGTTTTATGGTTCAAGGGATGAATTAACAAGATTTATACATTATTAGCAAAAGAAATACGCTTCATAACTTGGTTGATCATCTCTGTGGCTTTTGAAAATGGTCGTGGTGAGAAGCGACATGTTTCGGAATACAGACCAACTCGTGTCCCTGTTCACAATGTGGCAGTAGCATGACATACTATAGAATGATACACTCTATTTGATGAGATGGACAGATGGAAAAACACAGAGAAACAGACAGACAGACAAGGGCGCCATTTCAGGAAAGAAGTCACAGACGCGAATTGCATAAATAAGAGAGACAGAAAAGGTATGTAAAATGATTATTATTAGCCAGGCACCGCGCATCCTTCACGCCTTGGGACTCCATCTCGTCCTGGGACCCTAAATGGTGTGGAAGGATCCGCCGCTCAGGAACACACAAGCACTTCATTGGGAATATGGTCTTGGTTGTTCAATGCTTTCTTTATTTATTGCTGTTCTTCAACTTTTTTATTGTTCTTTCTTGCTCTTGTTCTTATTTTTCTTTTGGACTTTTCTTTATTACCATTACCTTCATTATGATCAACTTCTTGTATTTGTTGTTGTTGTTGTTGTTGTTGTTGTTGTTGTTGTTGTTGTTGTTGTTGTACCTCCTCCTCCTCCTCTTCCTCCTCCTCCTCCTCTCCCAAAAAAACATTTCCTCACTCTAAAACCTCCAATCATTCTTCAGAAATCCACACACACACACACACACACACACACACACACACACACACACACACACACACACACACACACACACACACACACACACTTGACTCCAGTGTGAACAGATAAGTGGGTGGTATCCAAACAGAGTCGCGCCGCTCACTGACTTACTGACATCGTCTTCTGTGCCTTCGTCAGTAGTTCCCGCCGCCTGACTGACGCAGAGCTGGCTGGGCTGGGGTGGCCTGGGCGGTGTCAGGTATCAGGGGCAACGGAAGAGGAAGAGGAAGGAGAGGAGGAGGTATCAGAAGCGACCAAATGGGAATGGAGGAAAGAAGTGTTGGTGGAAGGATAGTTGAGAAGGAGGAAGGGAGAGGTGTCAGTGAAGGAGGAAGGAGAGGTGTCAGTGAAGGAGGAAGAAGAGGATGGAGGGAAGGAAGAGGTTTGGGTGTAAGAGGAAGAGGAAGGAAAGATGAGTAGGAGGAGGAAGGAGAGCTGTAATTGTTGGAAGAAGCGTAGAAGAAGAGAAGGAGAGAACAAGAATGTGAAAGAGGAAAGGTAAAATGAAAAGCTAAGAAATGAAGAATAGAACGATGCGGTTGACGAAAAAAAAAACGAAGAAAAGAAAGAGAGGAAAAAAGAAAAAAATAGACAGATTTGTTAAAAAGCAGAAGTCTTTGGAGAAATTCGAAATGAAGAGAAGAATATGTAAGAAAACAGAAGAAAAAAGGAGAAAGAGGAGAAAGATGAAGAGGAGGAGGAGGAGAAGGAAGAGGAAGCCCTTAGGAGGTAAACAAGGAGTGAAAGTCTGAAGTCATTAGATTTGACAAACGACCCGAGTGAGTAAAGGGAAGGAGAGATGAAGAGGAGGGAGGGGGCGGAGAAGAGGAACAGGAGGAGGGAGGAGGGGAAGAAGAGAAGGTGAGAAGGCGTAAGTGTGTAGGCGTCTCTTGAGGCTCACGAAGAAGAGGAGGAAGAGGAAGGGAAGTAAAAGGAGGAAGAGGAGTAAGAGCTATTCGTAGATAGATAGGTCAAAATAGACATTATGGTTCTCCCGAGTGACCTGACCTAGGAACAAGGTAAAGAGAATACCTTGACCTAGGACTACGAAAGTGATAGGAGACAGTGAAGACATGGCACTGGGGATGGAAGAGAAAACAAAGAGAGGGTGTGGGAGGAGTGAGAAGAGGTGGAGGAGGAGGAAAATGATATGGACAGGTAAGAGAAAAAGAAGAGGAAGGTGGAGGGTCATGAAAAAGAAGACTACGGATGATATATAAGGAAAAAGAAAGGAAGAAAGTATAATAGGAAGAGGACAAACATTAAATTGAGAAAGGAAGGAAAATGAGCATAGAAAAAAAAAATTAGAAGGTGGTGGAGGACTAGTGTTAAATTAAAGAAAGTGAATGGAGGAAGAGGCAGGGTGAGAAAAACGAGTAGAAACCGAAAGGAAAAAAAAAAGATGTATTAAGAAGATAATGAGAAAATGGGGAAAGAGGAAAAGAGAGACATGAATTAGGAAAAAACGGAAGAATTTAGGATAGGAGGAGAAGGAGGAGAGGAGCCATAAAAACAGAGCCTGGGAAATAAAAGCAACAATACTCATCAGAGAAAAAAAATGAGAATTCTCTGGAAATTGTTATAGTCTCTCTCTCTCTCTCTCTCTCTCTCTCTCTCTCTCTCTCTCTCTCTCTCTCTCTCTCTCTCTTACCCAAACTTACTTCAAAGGTTCAATTGATAACCAAACACGTAGTAGTAGTAGTAGTAGTAGTAGTAGTAGTAGTAGTAGTAGTAGTAGTAGTAGTAGTAGTAATAGTAGTTGTAATAGTTATATTAAGCCTTTCAGAGTGAGAGTAGAAACAAATAGCATCTTTGTCCTTGATTCAACTACTCGTTTAATTACTAGCAAAGGTTTTGGTTGTATTGAAGGGAAGGGAGTAGAGGGAAAGGAAGGGAAGGGAAGCGAATGAAAGGGGACTGGATTAGCTACATGTGTTTAAAGCTGTGAATTACTTAAGAGAGAGAGAGAGAGAGAGAGAGAGAGAGAGAGCAATTTGCTTCATCCACAATATAGTTAAATGAGTAAATTGTAAGCTGAGAGAGAGAGAGAGAGAGAGAGAGATCTCTCTCTCTCTCTCTCTCTCTCTCTCTCTCTCTCTCTCTCTCTCTCTCTCTCTCTCTCTCTCTCTCTCTCTCTCTCCAAATACAACCTTGGGTTATGCTCTAATGCCTATCTTCCGTTTTTTCCCTTCTGCCCCTTCGGCAGTCTTAGTTTCCTAAAGGATGAGGAAGAAGAATTTTTTGCCTCCTACAAGCCTTGCCCTCTTTAATATTCCTCGGCGGTCGCGTCCATAATGGTAAGGGAGGGACGGTAAGGGAAGGGAGGTGGGATTGGGTAAGGGTGGTGATGGTGGTGGTGTGGTTGTGGTATAGTGTGTGCCACTATACATTCCTAAACTGCCTCTTCTTGCTAGGCTATAGTTGAGAAGTTTTTTTTTTTTTTTGTGTGTGTGTGTGTGTGTGTGTGTGTGTGTGTGTGTGTGTGTGTGTGTACGTGTACGTGTACGCGCGCATGTGTGTGGTGCTTCTCGTCCGATCAGTGAGGTTAAGCAACGGTGGCTCTGGTTTGTATTTGGGTGGATGACTGTCAGTAAGATTAATCAAGTGCTTGCTCTGGCTAGTCCTTGGATGGGTAACAATCCAGTACATTATTGGCATCCGATTTTTTCTATGTAGGATGGGAACTGGCGAGGGGTAACAAAAATTGTGATTTGAAAAAAATAATAAAAGCCCCACTGAAAGAATGGGATCAATATTTTGAAATCTTCCTCTTGAATGAGTTCATATCATAGGGAGGTTGAAATTCAAAATTAGGTAAGGAATTCTAGAGCTTACTGAGAAAGCGATGAATGATTGAGAATACTAGTATACTCATGCATTGGAGAGATGGACAGAATAGGACTGAGAGAAAGAAGAAAAGTCTTATGCAGTAAAGCCACGAGAAGAGGGGAGGAATGCAGTTAGTAATATCAGAAGAGCAACTGGCACCAAGGACAGCAAGAGATGCAACATTGCAGCTGTGAGAAAGAGGCTGAAGACAATCAGTTATAAGAGAGGAGTTGATGAGACGAATAGCTTTTTGACTTCACCAATATGAGTGGACCCATACATACATGTGAAGCATACATACTCCATACATGGACGGACAAAGCCTCTGTACAGTGTTAGTAGTTGAAGAAGATTGTGAGAAGACTGACAGAAACGATTAATTTCCTAGAAGCGGTTTGGCTAGAAATTTCCATTTTAGATTATGAGTAAAGGACAGACCGAAGATTTTCACTGTAGAAGAGAAGGACAGTTAAGTGTCATTGAAGAAGAAGGAAATAGCTGTCTGGGAGGTTGTGTCGAGTTGATAGATGTGTTTCTGTCGAGTTGTGTGGGTTGATTGTTAGAGACGGTTATCCGTCGTGCTATCTGTCTGTCTATTTTCCTGTGTGCATATCTTCATTTGTATTTCTTTTTGTTTATATTTATTGTAACTACCCTTTGTCTGTTTCTCAATCTGTCTTTTCTTAATGTTTGCCTGTCTGTCCATCTCTCCTTGTTGGTGTCTGTCTCAGTAAATATGTTCATCACTGATTTTCTGTCTTTGAATTCGATTCTGCATTGGTCTCTCTCTCTCTCTCTCTCTCTCTCTCTCTCTCTCTCTCTCTCTCTCTCTCTCTCTCTCTCTCTCTCTCTCTCTCTCTTTGCTTCCTTTCTTTAAATCTATCTATACTTCTCATCAAGGCGTTGGTCAAATATTTATCCCTCTCTCTCTTCCTTTTCATTTATTCCTCATTCTCTCTTCCTCATTTACTTCTCTTTCCCTCTTCCTTCTTTCGCAATTCAATACCACCTTAATTTCGCTCTTTTGTCTCCTTCTCTCCCTCTATTTCCTCTCCTTTACTATAACTCCGTCAGTATTTCAGTCGAATTTCCTTAATTTCCTTCCCTCTATCCTTGTTTCCTCTCCCAGTTTCCAGTTTGCTGTTTCCTTTCCTTCTATCTCTTCTTTAGTTTATTTATATTTATTTTTCCGCTAATTTTTATTTTGTGTTTTTCTTTTTTAGTTTGTCCCTTTTTCATTCTTTTGCTAGCTAACAGGCTCTAGTGTAGCATGTAACAAGTTTTAAGGGACAAGCTCAAATATATGGTATTTGGGTTTTCAAGAGTATTTTCATGATTCCAATGATAGTTTAAAAGTCTGTTATGGTTCCAGTGATAGTTTAACAGGTTCCATTTACAGTTACTGTAGTTTTCAAGGAAGTTTTCATGGTTGCAGTGATTATTATATATTCAGCACACAATAGTGGACGTTATTGGAGAGAGAGAGAGAGAGAGAGAGAGAGAGAGAGAGAGAGAGAGAGAGAGAGAGAGAGAGAGTAAAGCGTTTATGAAGACTTTCACATATTTCCAGTCCGTCAGTCAGGTTTCTCAGGACAGCCTCCCTTGACCTGGTGTCTTCATGTCTAGCGGAGAGTGATCGAGTGTCACACGCCTCCTGGCTTTCCTCAGCACTCCAGCAGACCGTGGCCGAGGGGAGATAAAGGGGAGTGAGAGAAGTGGCGGAGGTGGTGGTGGTTGGTGGAATAGGAGTTGGTTAAGTTTGTAATAGTAGTAGTAGTAGTTGTTGTTGTTGTTGTTGTTTTTGTTCTTGTTCTTGTTATGGTTGTACGTAGTAGTAGTAGTTGCTGTTATGGTTGTAGTAGTAGTAGTGTTTGTGATTGTGATGGTGATGATGGTAGTGACGATGGTGCTACTAATAGTAGTAGTAGTAGTAGTAGTACTAGTAGTAGTAGTAGTAGCAGTAGTAGTAGCAGTAGTAGTAGCAGTAGCAACAGCAGTAAAAGAAGTATATGAGGTTTGGTAAATTTAAGGTACCTCCTCCTCCTCCTCCTCCTCCTCCTCCTCCTCCTCCTCCTCCTCCTCCTCCTCCTCCTCCTCCGCCCCGCCCTGAAACCTGTGCGTGTAGTAGGAGGAGGAGGAAGTATAGCAGTATCAACAGCAGCAGCATCAGCAACAGCAGTAACAGCAACAAGAACAGCAGGACTAGTAGTAGTAGTAGTAGTAGTAGTAGTAGTAGTAGTAGTAGTAGTAGTAGTAGTAGTAGTAGTAGTAGCAGCAGCAGCAGTAGTAGTAGTAGTAGTGGCAGTAGTAGTAGTAGTAGTAATAGTAGTAGCAGTAGTAGGTAGTAGTAGCAGTAATAGTAGTAGTAGTACCAGCAGTAGTAGTAGTAGTAGTAGTAGTAGTAGTAGTAGTAGTAGTAGTAGTAGTAGTAGTAGTAGCAGTAGTAGTAGTAGTAGTAGTAGTAGTAGTAGTAGTAGTAGTAGTAATAAAAGTGATAGTATTACCAGCAGCAATAGTAACATGAAAACATCAACAACAACAACAACAACAACAACGGCAGTAGCAGTAAGAATGTTTTCAATACGAGAGGGAAAACCAGCAGTTAAGTGTGTGTTCCTGTTCCGTCACCGCCACATTCTATGAGGAAAGCAGAGGGAGGATAGACACCACTTCTTTTCCTCTTCCCCCCTTGTCACCCTCGCCCAGGCCTCATTTTTACTCGTCTTTGTGGTGTTAGGAGAGAACGAGGATGAAGAGGAGGAGATGGAGATGGTGGTGGGTGGTGGTGGTGGTAGTGGTAGTGGTGGTAGTGGTGGTGGAAGAGAAGGTAAACTAGAAAAAATATAGAGAGAGAGAAAGAGGAGAGTTTGGTAAAAAAAAAAATCCATAAAAAAAAATTTGAGTTGAATATTGTTAAGAAAAGAATCATTACTTGAAAGAAATTGCAATATGTAAGTGAAATATCGAGAAAAAGAACAGGAAAGCAATATAATAAAAAAAAACGAATTGCAGTAAAAGAATTAATTAAAATAAAAAAAATAGTCATATTCTCTACGATAAAAAAAAAAGAAAAAAACAATGAAAGCATTAAAGCTAATACACACCAGAATTAAAAGGAAAAAAAAATGTATAAATAGATAAATAAAAAAAACATCAGGATAGGGAAGAAATAGAAAAAAATGCTAATCATATTCCAGGTATATATTAGAGACTCTTAATTGGCACGTACAGGTGAGGCCATCGGTGTCAGATGTCAAGTGGTGGCGGTAGAGGTGGTGATGGTGGCGGGAAAAGTGAAAGAGTAGTGTTACCAATTTTACCACAGTTAACAACACCTGCTGTTAGAAAGTGTGCGTGTATTGGCTTGATGTAGCGACTGGTTACCCTTTCCTCCTCCTCCTCCTCCTCCTCCTCCTCTTCCTCCTCCTCCTCCTCCTCCTCCTCCTTTTTTCCTGCCAGCCTCGGCTGGAGGGAGGGGTGGGTGGGGAGGAGACTTCTGCTTTGCTGTCCTGTCTCTACCACTGGTAGTTAGTAGATAGTCTCCACAAACAGCGTAATAGGGTTTGTTGCTGTTTGTCTTTCTTTGTATTCCTTTGTATTCCTCCTCTCTCTCTCTCTCTCTCTCTCTCTCTCTCTCTCTCTCTCTCTCTCTCTCTCTCTCTCCATGGCCTATTAACTTTTCCTTGTCACATTTCCTCCACCCATCTCCTCCTCCTGCTCCCCCTTCTGCGCCTCCTCCTCCTCCTCCTCCTCCTCCTCCTCCTCCTCCTCCTCCTCCTCCTCCTCCTCCTCTTTCTTCTCCTCCTCCCCTCTTCTACTGTACCTCCTTCTCTCCTTTCTGCATAAATTTATTCCTACTCTATTCTTTCCTCCCTCCTCTCTCCGCCTCAAGCCTACTTTCCTTATTCTTAAGCCGGTTATTCTCTCCGTACCTCCTCCTCCTCCTCCTCCTAAACATATAAGGCAAGCATCTCCTCCCTCCTCTTCCTCCTTCCTCATTCTCTTCGCAATCCAAGTTCGGTGGTCTCTCCCTCCCTCCTTCCCTCCTCTCCTCTTCTTGATTCTTTTCTCCCTTTACTCCTGCGATTCTTTGTTTTTCATGTTTTCTTTCTTTCACCTTTTTTCTCTTTTAGGCTCTTTTTCTCTGTCTTTTCGCTTTTGTTTTGTCTCCCTTTCTGTCTTTTCCTCTTCCTCTTTTCTCTTTTTTGTTTCTTTTTTGCACCTCTTCAGTGATACTTTTGTTTCCTTACTTCCTTTTCTTCTTTCTCCATGTACTTCTTTCCTATCATCTATGTTGGATTCTTTAGTTTTTCCTTTTCTATCCTTCTCTACTCATCTTCTTTCTTCCATTCTTCCTTTCCTCTCTCCCTCTCTCCCTTCCTTCTTCGTGCCTTAGCTGCCCCGCCCTGCCCAGGTGTGCTGTTAAGGTCACCTGGGGTCGTCTTGTGACCTTTTGGGCCGGATTAATTCTCTCTCTCTCTCTCTCTCTCTCTCTCTCTCTCTCTCTCTCTCTCTCTCTCTGGAGCGGTTTTAACAAGTTGAAAGCATTTTAAAGACTTGGATCCTGTGAATAATTCCAAAAGGATGAGTCTAGATCTTTTTTTCCCCTCATTGACCTGGATGGAGTAATGGAGCAGAAAAAATGGTCGTAATTGGAATTGATTATGCTCTTGTTTGAAACACTTTAGGCTTTTCTTAAAGATTGTTTTAAAAACTCAGACAAATTATGAAGTCGAGTTTTCATTCGTCTTTCTTCTATTTGTGTTAAGATCTTTGTTAATTTGTCATTTCAACCTTGAAAACACCTTTGAAAGATCTACTGCTCTTCACTGGAGAGATTATTATTTGAAAATACTTTGGAGTTCAATAAGTACTGTTTTCAAAGGCTACAGAGATTATTAATCTGGTTCTTATGTGTCCTCTTTCTACTTATGTAAGACTCTTGTTTTGGTAGTCTGTCACTTGAATCACGAAAACATCCTTGAAAGATACAGTGTTTTTCAATGAACAAATTATAATCTAAAATGTTTTGGAGTGTGATGAGGACTGTTTGCAAAGGTCACAAGTCATACAGTCGCAATATCATAGAGGTTTTATTCTGTTGATGGTGAAAAATCTTTGTTAATCTTTCGACTGAATGATGAAAATACCCTTGAGAGCGCTTAAGACTTTCACCAGAGCGATTAAAACTAATTGAGGTAAGTCGCGAAAACTTCCGAGAATGCGATCCAAAAAGTAAAAGAGACGTTGGTTACTTGTGTTATCAAATGAGTTAGAAATGTGATTGTTAACGTGACCCTTTTCAAATTAGAATATTAAATGGAGCTTTTCACGATATTAGACAAATTTGTTGGTGAAATTAGAATGATAGAAGTGGAAATGTTGTTCGTGTATGTTCTGTAACGTGTCAAAAA
>NC_059302.1:17004752-17009752 GCF_017591435.1 Portunus trituberculatus | reverse complement strand
ATGAAAGGGAGGAATGAAAGTGAGAGAGAGGGAAAGAGGTGGAGATGAGTGGATGATGCCAGAGAGAGAGAGAGAGAGAGAGAAAGAAAGAGAGAGAGAGAGAGAGAGAATTATCTTATGAGAATATCCACTTCTTTTATTTTATTTTGTTATTGGTGTTGTTGTTAATGTTATTGTTATTATCATTATCATTGTTATTGTTATCATTATTATTATTATTATTATTATTATTATTATTATTATTATTATTATTATTATTGTCATAATTGTTATTATTATCATTGTTATTATTATCGTTGTTTTTTTTTTTTTGTTATTGTCATTTCTCGTTAATTTAATTTCCCACAAATAATTGAAGGATAAACAATGACCTTATCATGGTGTAATTGGTTGCCCATCAATAATCTAGCGACTCATTACTGGAGATTGGGAGTTTTATCACTTAATTACTCATGAGAGAAATTCCTGTTATGTGCGAATGATTTAAAAGAAACTACAGAGCTAAATGTTTATCAACGAAGCGCTTTATACAGTATGCGTACTTACACTGAATAAATACACTGACATTATTATTTATGACACTTGTGAGGCTTTTAACGTACCTATGTAATTTATTTATTTAGTTATTTTTTTTTTACCCAGTGAATCTATTATAAAAAAAAATGATAGTATAAGAAACCCCATACACCGTAAACACTAAAAACAGATAGAAACTCAATCAACCATCGTTTAAGCGTCTGAAAAATGTTCTTGAAACGTTCCAGAATACTTGGCGTCACCAGCAAAACTTTCATGTGGTGGCGATGTCTTGTATAGTCCGTGTATGTATGAAAGTAAGGTCTCGGTGTCTTTCTGTCTCTATGTCTTGTTCCTGGCGCCGCGGGACACTTCGGGAGGCGTGACTGTCTCTAATAGTTCCCTGATTGTTGAAATGAATCCCTGGAAGATCCTTCTGGAAAAGCATCGGACAAAACTCCTGGAATCTCTTTGTTACATTCTGAGAGAAACATTTAGGAAGTCTTAAAAGAGATCGTGAAGGAGTCCTGGAAGTATTTGGCTGATGGAGGGAGGGAGACACACACACACACACACACACACACACACACACACACACACACACACAGAGAGAGAGAGAGAGAGAGAGAGAGAGAGAGAGAGAGAGAGAGAGTGCGATTAAGTAACGGCTATAGAACATCAAGATTAACAAGAAAATAAAAACACGAAAACTTTACGGACATAAGAAAATAAAGAAAATAAGTTGAATTACAAATTAAATGAGAGAGAGAGAGAGAGAGAGAGAGAGAGAGAGAGAGAGAGAGAGAGAGAGAGAGAGAGAGAGAGAGAGAGAGAGAGAGAGAGAGAGAGAGAGAGAGAGCTCTACAATCAGCCAGCCAGCCAGTTACACACAAAAGAGAAGGGACTTAAAGAAAAATACCAAGCGTATCTCAGAAAAAAAATTAAAGAAAAAGCCACGACGCAAAACAAATGATATCACTTAAAAAAAAACACAAAAGAACCCCCAAAATAACACAAAAAATAAGAACAAGACAAATAATATCCATTCACCACGAAGACTCAAGAATCCACAAAAAAGTCCTACAGGAATCGGACACAGTGACGAAGGACTCTCATTATACAACTATAGGACTTGGTAGAGAGAGAGAGAGAGAGAGAGAGAGAGAGAGAATGGGGGATACAAACTAATTTATAAGCACACGAGTTCCGCCAGCTTAGCGTGTACGGAAAAAGGGCTTCATTGCATCCATTTCTCTCCGCTAAGGCGCCGTATATCACCGGGAGCGGCGGACAGATGGGCACCGGACAGAGATCGTGGCTTCTGTCCTTCAATATGTTGGCTGTCCAGGCTGATTGCGCGATAGCTGAGGTCTCTCGGATTGCGTGTCAGCTGGGGAGATGGAGCTATGGGGAGGAAGGGGGGAAATGGGAGGGTTAGAGTGTTTGTGTGTTGGAAGATGGGGATGGTTGGGTCAGATTGTGTGGATGGGTGAGGGAGGACGTGTTTGGGTGTCCGCTATCCTGACCTCGCTTGAGTGTTTGTTTGAGTGGCGGTCGGGGTGTTTGCGTGAAAGGGTAGGGAGAGAGAGAGAGAGAGAGAGAGAGAGAGAGAGAGAGAGAGAGAGAGAGAGAGAGAGAGAGAGAGAGAGAGATATTGTGCCATACATCTCGAAAAGCAAAGAAAAAAAAAATTCAGCAAACAAACATATCTTTCTTTTCAACCATCATTAAAAGTCTATTGTAGTTTTAGCATTTTCCCGGCAAGAAAACTGGAGAGACATTTTGGTGGATAGGAGCGTGGCTTATGTTGTACTCTTCTGTCAATTCTTCCGCTGGTTAGCACAGAGGAGTGTACATATTTTTATAACAACCTATAGGAAATAATATGGATTCGTTGCTGTTTGTTTCGTGCTTTATAATCTTTATCAGGTTATGTGTGTGTGTGTGTGTGTGTGTGTGTGTGTGTGTGGGCACCCTTGTCACGGTAACTGCCCGCCTGCCACCCTCCGCCCTGCGTGTCGCCCTGCCATCCGCCGCCCAAACTGTTATTGCAATATTGTGCGCACCACTTTTATGCCTCCAAATTTGTAGTTTCGTATGGAAATTTATTTACGAGTATTTGTCCTTTTGGTTCTATTTTTTTCGTTCTTTGATTTTTCTTTCTGTTGTCTTTTGTTCTTAGGTTGTGTTTTTTTTCTATTACTACTGCTACCGTTACTATTACTGCTACTAATACTGCTGCTACTGCTGCTATTACTGCTACTAATACTACCGCTACAACTACTACTGGTGCTATTACTACTGCTGCTGTTGCTACTGCTGTTGTTGCTGCTGCTATTACTATTAATGTTTCTACTACTACTACTACTACTACTACTACTACTACTACTACTACTACTACTACTACTACTACTACTACTACTACTGCTGCTATTGCTACTACTATCACTATCACTACCATTACCGGAACAACAACAACAGTAACAATAATAATAATAATGATAATAATAATAAAAATAATAACAATAACAATAACAATAGTAATGATAATAATGACAATAAAGATGATAATAACAATAGTAGCAGTAACAACAACAACAACAACGTCGACAACTACAACAACAGAAACAATAACAAAACAACAACAACATGCTACCAGCACCACCGCCTCCACCACCAAGCTACGTAAGGAGAAGCGTCGCCAGAATAGGAAAGGAAGGCCATTCGAAGCGTAGTTTACACAGCCGCTCTCCGTAAATGTTGCACTTTTGCCTAAAACTTCGGAAAAAAAACACTGGTAAACACATCTTCGTTATCCTCCTCCCCTTCCTCCTCCTCCTCCTCCTCCTCCTCCTGATAGTGTTACTCTTTTCCCTTGTACTGTTTTCTTACCTCCTACTCTCTCTCTCTCTCTCTCTCTCTCTCTCTCTCTCTCTCTCTCTCTCTCTGTTTTCCTACGAGCCTTTTGTTTAGTTTTTTTCCTGTTTCAGTATTTTTTCTAGTTTTGTTTTGGTTGTTTCCTCTCCTGCTCTTTCTTTTCTTCTGTGTTCCTCTTTTTTCTTTCTCCTCTCTCCCCTTTTTATCTATAGGTTTTCTTCTCCTACTCCTCTTCCTTAACTTTCTCAAACTTTTCCTCTTCATTTACCTTTACCCTTACCATTTTTTTATTATTTATTCTCTTACTCCTCTTCTTCTTTCTAGGCCACCTGCTTCTCTTCCCCCTCCTCTTCATCTCCACCCTTTTCTTCCTCTTACCTAGTTCACGTACCCCTCTTCTTCCCTGCTGTCCTCCCTTCCCTCGCTCTTGTTCCTCCTCATCAAAAACAACTGAACCCCATTAGGAGGGAGATACAGAGGGAGATATAGAAGAGGGGGAGTCCCAGGACAGGAGATAACCACGGCAAAGGGACAAAACAAGCACACCGAAATTTGCTCTTATGCGACACTTTCTCATGCTGAACTCTTATTCTGACGACACGAACAGCTTACAAGCTTATTAATAGGAAGGGGTGCATTGTAGTGATAAGTGAGTATTTAGCGTCCATTTTAAAAGTAATTTGTAACTGTACTTGTGTTTGTTTGCCTAAAAGACTTATTAAAGTGGGAAGATGATGAAGGTTCGGCCGGTGCTGAATGCAGTTTGAACTGTTTGAAGTACAACTTAAGGTCCAGTATGGAAAAGAAATGTTAAGAACTCTCTTATATATATATATATATATATATATATATATATATATATATATATATATATATATATATATATATATATATATATATATATATATATATATATTCTCTTGTCAAACTGTAATGCGGTGAAAAATTGTTGTATGTAGTAAAAAATAAAATAGTATTGAGAAATGTTGCAAGAATGTAGACATGTTATCCTTGAAAGTAGTGTTGATTACTCATGATGGGAAAAATAGTGTTAATGATTACCTGCTAAATTTTAAAAGGAGAAAAAAATATTACTACTAGTTCTCTCAGTAGTCGTATTTTATTTTCTGTCAAGAATTGAAAATTACTAACAATTTATTCTGTCAGAAAAGGAAAAAAAACGTTACTTTTTCGCTTGTCAAAAAAAAAAAATAAAATAAAATAAATAAATAAATAAATAAATAAATAAATATATATATATATATATATATATATATATATATATATATATATATATATATATATATATATATATATATATATATATATCGTTGTTCTCTTGTTCAGAAAGAAATATATATAATCATGCACTGTCGAAAAATAATGCTGGTGATTCAGTAATGAATGAAAGGAAAGGAAAGAAAACACAAAAAAAGTAATGGTAATGAACGCCTGTCAAAAGAGTATCGGTTTGCAATATTGAAGTGGATATAATGAAGTTTTTGAGGGTTTTTTCTTTCAGTTCATTTCTTATACACACACTAGAAATTTGTCTTCATATGTAAGTTGGAAGCAAGTTTAAGATTTTTCCATACTTAAGCGTACTC
>NC_059302.1:16994752-16999752 GCF_017591435.1 Portunus trituberculatus | reverse complement strand
TAAGTTAGTAACGTATTGGTTTTGTTTTTGTCTTTTGTTTTCTTTTACTTTTTTTTTATTCAGGTAGCTGCTTTTTTTTTTTTTTTACTACCTTCTCTATGTTTATTTGTTGAGTTTGTTAATTTGTCAGGCTGGTTCTTCCAATTAATTGCGTTGTGGTCTCGTCATTAATAAGTTCGTAAGCTGCTGCTCTTTTTTATATTTTTTTTACTTGATTTATTTACACTGTATGTAGTTCGATAATTTATATAATCTTTTTTTTCTTATTTTCCTTGTTTTTTTTTTTTTTCTTATTTTCCTTGTCTTGTTTTTCGTGATTCATAATAATCAAGGTCTGTGGTAAATTTGTGTTTTCTTTCTTTTCTTTATTCTTATCCATCGATGGACTATTCTATTCTTGTTAATTCATTTATCTCTTTATTTGTTCATTATGTTTTTATTTCGTCGGGGCGTTCCCATAAATTCAAAACCAGTTTGTTCACTTATTTAATCAGTTAATTTTGGTATAGTTATTTTATGAATCATATAATGTTAGAATTCCTTTTATAACCACCAAGTCATTTTTATTTATTCATTGTATTGATTTATTTTTTTCTTTCATTCATACATTCATTTTATCCCTCACATTTATTCAAATTTTTATTCGTTTATCTATACATTTATTCATTTTATCCTCCCAAGTTTACTCATATTATTCGTTTATTCATTAAGTATACCTTTTAACTTCAGTTCCTTATCAATCTATCATTAGAAAAATCCATTCACTCCGATCATCAACAAGATTAGATCACTAACCTCACTTAAAGGAGCCGGAGGACAGATTTTATATATATTTCTACAATTATTAGTACCATTATTGTCGTTACAAATCATAAGTGCTGATAAGAATCTTGTTTTTTTTCTATGAGTTATTTTAATTAATCCTCAACCTTATACGTATGTCCCGACCCCTTATAAAAGTGTCCTGAAAGTTGGTGGCGGCTGTGAGGATATTTAGTTTATAATTAATTGGCTTGGTTTCTGTTCTCGATTTTCTTTCTCTCTCTGTCTCATTCTGTTTTGTTTGTTTTTCTATCTGTTTCTCAGTTTCTCTCTCTGTCTCTGTTTGCCTCTCATTTTGTCTTTCTTCCTGTCTCTTTGTCTCACTTTTTTTTTTGCCTACTTGTGTATCCTTGTCTTTTGTCTGTTTGTTCCCTTTTACATTTGTGTATTCTCGATGTTTATTTGTTTGTTTAATTATCTGTTTGTCTGTCTATATATTTGCTTTGTTTATTTTTTCGTCTATTCTCTCTATTGTCTTTATTCTCTCTCTCTCTCTCTCTCTCTCTCTCTCTCTCTCTCTCTCTCTCTCTCTCTCTCTCTCTCTCTCTCTCTCTCTCTCTCTCTCTCTCTCTCTCTCTCCTGATTTACGATGGTGTGCACCTGCGGAAGACCTGATTTGCTCCACTAACCAGTTTTGTGCCTGATGACCCGCCAGGTAAAATTAATTAGTATTCCTGCAGGTGAACTTTTGAGATGTAATTGGTTTGGGTTTACAGTCACCTGGTACTACACTAGGGTGGATGATAATCAGGTAAGATGATCCTCTAGATTCACACGTGTGGCCCACAGTCTTCGAGAAGGCAGCATTCGGATCCGCACACTCCAGTATTACGTGTATTATTCCAAACACCCATCCACTCTACCATATCTACGTACTCCCTCACACCCACTGACCCACAATCGGGAGTTTTCAAAACTAATCCACCAGATGCCACTGCTGCTACATGTCCCATACAGACATGAACTAAAATGTTTTTGTATCAAATCCCAGGTGCATATAGATGCATAGCGCATTGATTACTATGATATTATTAACATTCCTTATCGATTTTTAAATGTTCTGTATGGATAATTGTAGTAGATGTTAATCAAAACAAATATTTGTTTGTGTTTATCTTGTAATACTGTTATCAATATCTTAAATACTGTATATTACAAGTTTAAAATTTATTGATTGAACAAAGAGAAAGGCAAGAAAATCTGAATACTGCATACTGAGTAGCATCGTGATATATGGGTATAGTTATTTCCGTTGGGATCTGTGACGTGGCAAAGAAATCGAGCATCAAAACAAATATCTCTCATGGCTGCCCTAGAGTGATATGAAACAAAATACAGGAAGCTTTCCCCGTCCTCATTGCGTTGTGGCATAGACACTACAGCAGGAATTGTATGTGTGTGTGTGTGTGTGTGTGTGTGTGTGTGTGTGTGTGTGTGTGTGTCTTTCTCTATGATGTTGTTGTTTTATCATTATTTTCTGTTAAAGTCACCATTAATGTTGTTATTATTATTATTATTATTATTATTATTATTATTATTATTATTATTATTATTATTATTATTATTATTATTATTATTATTATTATTATTATTATTATTATTATTATTATTATTATCATTATTATTATTATCATTATTATTATTACTATTATTATTGTTATTATTATTATTATTATCATCATTATAATCATTATTATTATTATTATTATTATTATTATTATTATTATTATTATTATTATTGTTATAGCAATCTTATAGGAAGTAATAATAATAATGACGATAAGATATAAGATATGTAACATATTTTCCTAATTTCTTCATTCCTCTCCTCTCCATTCCATCTTTCTTTATCTCTCTTTTCCTCATTAATTACTGAAGAGATATTACAGTAATGTTGTAGGAAGTAATAATAATGATACGCCCCTTCATTCCATCTCTCTCTCTCTCTCTCTCTCTCTCTCTCTCTCTCTCTCTCTCTCTCTCTCTCTCTCTCTCTCTCTCTCTCTCTCTCTCTCTCTCTCTCTTAATTATATGGAACAGGAGAAACTGGGTCAAGGTGTTTTTATTTATCGAGGCGAGGACTAATTCATCAACAAACACAATTTCCCTCAGACCCTCCGTGAATATTTTCCAATCAGCATTATCGCGGACATTTTGCACCACTATTCACGTCACAGTTTATCGTCAGGACTTGGGGAAACGTTTAGTGTTTAAATTTTCGTGACCATTTGCCAGTAATTTGTTTTGGTTTGCAGTCTTTCGATAAACTCTCATGGGAACCTGGTCACAAAAATCTGATTGACTCACGGAAGCTTGCTCAGAGAAACTTGCGTGCGGAAACACTCACGAAAATCTTTCACGCACAATGCTTGCTCACGAACGTAACTCCCAAAAACTTCCCCACGAAATTCACGATCACTCACGAAAACACGCACCAAACTCATCTACACTCACGAAAACTTGCTCAAGGAATTCATATTCAGTCACGGAAACACTCACGGAAATTCAAAACTCATGGAAACTCACTGAAACACTCACGAAGTTCACGAAAAAAAACATCCAGTCACGAAAAATCACGTTCACTCAGGAAACTTACGAGACACCTTCAATTACCTGGTGGAGATAATTACGGGATAACAAAGAAATTGGTTCCTCTGTGAATATAATTGGTTTGCATTGAGATGATCTTTTGTATTCTAAGTGCAGTTTTAGAAAGTTTATATAAATATACAAATGTTTTAATATAGTTTTTTTGGGTGGTTAAGAATTAGGTTAGAAACTTTCGCTTGGGGAGTAGTAGTAGTAGTAGTCGTAGTCGTAGTCGTAGTCGCAGTAGTAGTACCAGAAGTAGGAATAGTAGTAATAGTAGTAGTAATTGTAGTAGTAGTCGTAGTAGTAGACATGGCAATAGTAATAGTAGTAGTAGGTCTCCCATCCTCTTAGAACCACCACCACCACCACCACCACCACCACCACAACATTTGACAAGGAATTCCCAAAACCAATTTATGTGTGAAAGTTTGTTCTTGTGTTTCTGTCCTTGAGTCCTATCTGATATTCTCTCCTCCTCCTCCTCCTCCTCCCAGCCTGGTGTCAGTAGGATTGTTTGTCATCACGCTCCATCTGTCGCTTCCTTTCCCTCTCCTGTCATCAAGATTTCTACGTAAATCCTATATCCTTTCCATCCCGCTGCTCTCTCTCTCTCTCTCTCTCTCTCTCTCTCTCTCTCTCTCTCTCTCTCTCTCTCTCTCTCCTTTCCTTTCTTCTCTTTATGTATTGTTTTTAATTATATATTTATTTATTCATTTATCTATTAACTTATTACCTTTTTCCCTTCTTCCCTTTTTAGTCGTTTTTTTATACATCAATTTATCTTCTGTTATTTTTTATTTTTTCCAGATTGTTTTTCTTTTTATGTTTTCGGTGCACTCTGTCTTTGTTATTGCTACGTTATTCAGAGTGGAGAGAGAGAGAGAGAGAGAGAGAGAGAGAGAGAGAGAGAGAGAGAGAGAGAGAGAGAGAGAGAGAGAGAACCATCTGTATTCTCTCTTTAAAAGTATTACATATCTATATAATTAAAAAAAAAAAAACATGAATGCTTTCCTAATTCATTTTAAAATTTTCCCTTCTAGATGCAGTTAATCTATATGTCCTTAAAACCTGCCAATCAAGTATGGTCAATTGTACTAATCTAGTGTTTTTCTTTTTTTCTCTTAGGTAAGTGTTGTGAGCTGATAGTTACAACATATTGGTGACATGTAAGTTGACGTGTGTGTGTGTGTGTGTGTGTGTGTGTGTGTGTGTGTGTGTGTGTGTGTGTGTGTGTGTGTGTGTGTGTGTGTGTGTGTGTCCATCCATTTATACTTTGCTTACCCATGTCTTTTTTTCTTTATTTTTCTCCAAATTTCATGCATAAACTATTCCCGTGAAATTACAAAAAGGAAGAAAGAGAAAGCAAAATAATTTCTAGAAAAGGTGAGCGAGAGAGAGAGAGAGAGAGAGAGAGAGAGAGAGAGAGAGAGCACCATCACCATCACCATACATAGTTTTTGGTCACTGTATGCGATGACGAAAAAATAGTTTCAGTTTCCGCCGATGTTGTTTCCGTCACCAGCAGGAAAATCTGTTGCATTTTTGTATTTTGTCAGGTATTTCTGTACACACACACACACACACAC
>NC_059302.1:16969752-16979752 GCF_017591435.1 Portunus trituberculatus | reverse complement strand
GGGAGAGGAAGACTAGCAGAAAAGTCATCTAACCTTTATTTTCTATGTCCTCCTTCCTGCCTGTCTGTTATCCTGTCCACTGTAACCTCCCTGCCTGCCTCCCTTCATATTTCCTGTCCTTTATCCTTATTTCCAGCCGAGCTTTACTCCCTGTCACATTCCCTCCCTCCTGCCTTCCTATCTTAAAGTATCTTTCTCTCTGCCTGTCAACGCTAATCTTCCTAATCTGCTACTCCTCTCTCACTCCCTTGTACACTCCTTCCCTTTGTAATATAACACCCTTCTATGTCTTTCTTTCTCTTGTAGTATCCCTGTCTGTCACCCTAAGCACTTCTTATCATGTAAACTTCCTGCCTGTTTCCCTGCCCTCTGTAACCGTTCCTTCACTCCCCCTGTCCTGTGCTCACTCTGTTGCTCTGTTTTTCCCTATCCTCCTATCCTCTCTTTACCTTCCATTCCAGTCTCCCTTTCTTCCTAACCTCTGTAACCTTCCCTCCACTGTTCCTTATGCCATACTCTCCCTCCCTCCCTTTCTGTCTCCCTGTCCTTCGCCCTGCACGTTGAGTTTAATCAGAGTAGCGGTCGATCTTCACCTTTTCATCTCTTCATCGACCTTCCTAATGGCTCGCTTCCTTTCCTTTGCTGCCAGAACTTTACTCGTCCGCCCTTCTTCGCGTAGTACTTGATCTTCTTCCTTACCTTCTTCTTTTCTCTCTTCCTCTTACTTCCTTTTTTACGTTCAAACTTTACTTTTCATTTATTTTTTCTCTTCCTTAACTCCTTCCTTGAAGTATAGAGAGAAAAACCAGGAAAGAAAAAGAAGGAAGAACGGTAAGGAAAAATCAAGTACAAAAAATAACAGAGGGAAAAAGGAAAGGAGAAAAGGAACAGGGAAGCAGAGAGGGAGGAAGGAAGGAAATGAGATGAAGCAGGAAGGGGACGACGAGAGAAATAGGAAGCAAGTAGGAAAACGAAGAGAGAAGAAAAACAGGAAAGGAAGTTGGAAAAGATAAAGAAAACAAGGAGGAGGAGGAGGAGGAGGAGGAGGAGGAGGAGAAGAGAATGAAAAGGAAGAGAAATGCAAGCAAGGAAGAAGGAAAGGATCAAGAAAGTAAGTAAAAGAGAATAAGAAGAGAATAAGAAGGATTAAGAAAGCAAGGAAGGAAGAAGAAAAGGACTAAGAAAGCAAGAAAGAGGAGTAAGAGGGTGAGAAGGTGAAGAGTGAAGAGTAGGAGGAGCAGGAGGAGGGAGGAAGAGAAGGCAAGAAGGCGTGAGGTATTCCAGGTAGAGCTTCAGTGTCAACAAACACCGGAGACTAAGCGACTTAATACCATCGCCTGACACTTCTTAGGCGGCGAGGCGCTTGTAAGGTGCTTTGCTACCCCCTCCTTCTCCTCCTCCTCCTCCTCCTCCTCCTCCTCCTCCTCCTCCACGGTTACCTGGCCGCGAGAACCAAATTGGATCAGCGTGGTGGAGAGACTGGAATCTTCTTGTCCCGCGGTCTGTTCATGGTCTGTTCAGCTTGTTTCCGTTTTCTTTAAGGCCGTCTCCCGCTAAAATAGTCCCCGCCTGCCCCGCCTCCCCTACCCTTATTGTCTTCCTTTTTTTTTCCTTTTTCTTTTTTTTTCGGCCTGGTTTTTTTTTCTATTTATCATTTTTTTTTTACATATAGTTTTGTTTCTCTTTTATGCTTTTCCCTCTTTATCGTCTCTCTTGTCGTTGTTGCGGTCATCTTCCTCCTTTTTTCCTCCTTCTCCAAGTCGTCAATTTTGTCTTCTTCTTCTTCTTCTTCTTCTTCTTCTTCTTCTTCTTCTTCTTCTTCTTCTTTCTCTCTTCCACCACCACCACCACTACTACCATCATCACCACCACCACCTGGCATCGTAGTGTGGGAAGGAGCGCAACAAAAGCCACAGGGTCGCCTTAATAACACTGCCTGACCGGGGAAGGTCGCGGGATGAGGGACAAATAACACAGGAAGTCCGCAGTCAGTCAGCCAGTCAACCACCCAGCCAGCCAGACAGATCTCTTGAGTCCCATCAGTCCTCTATTCATCCCCCTTATGAGATAAGAAAAAAAATAATGAAAAAGAAGTTAAGAATAAAGAAAAAAGAGGGAGATGAAATTGAAAAGACTAAAAGAAAAAAAGAGGCATTGAGAGAAAATACGGAAAGACAATAAATGAAAGCAAGGAAGAGGGAAGGAGGGAAATCAGAAAATAAGTAAAAGATAGAATGAAGAATAAAAACATAAAAAACGACGATGAAAGAAGTAGAATAAAGGAAGAAAATATAAGAAATTAAAAAAGATAGAATGAAGAATAGAAACGTAAGAAAGAACAAAAAAAGATGAATGAAGGTAAAAGATAAGAAAAGGTAAAGAAAAAATAAGGAAAAAAACGAGATTTGTTTGGAAATTTCTTGTTTTTTTTCTTTTCTTTGTTTTAGGAAGGAAAAATTTGATTGGTGTGTTTTTAGAAGTTTTGTTTATCTTCTTTCTTGTTTTTATTTTCTATCTCTGCTCTGCAAAGAAAAGAGGAAAGAAAGTTATGAATTACCTCAGTTTTTTTTTAGGTAACTGTCTATAATAAAGGAAAAAAATTGAGGGGAGAAATGTACTTATATTTTGTTTTTTTTCATCTCTGGTTGTTGTTGGCATGTTTTGCAGAGAAGAAAAGGGATGAAAACGAGGCTAATAATCTTTTATGGGCCGTACTGCTGAAGAGTAAGAAAAACGAGCCTAGAATATTCTTAAATGTCTGCATTCCACATTTTAAACCAAAGAAAATAAAATAAAATGTAAAGAATGAATAAGTAAGCTCTTTTTTATGGCTTTTCAGACAACATTTTAGAGGAGTAAGAAAAATTGAGCTTAATGGATTTAAAAATGTGAAGTTATTTTATTATTATTTTCACGTGTTCATTTATTTCTACTCCATTCTACACCAAAGAAAATATTAAAACGAGCTCATATGTGTTTTCATATGCATTATATAATTTTTCTCAGTTTATTTAGTAACGAAGAAAACTGAGGAAAATTGGAAGAAAATAACTGCAACAGACTTTCCTTATGTTGATTTTCCTTCATGGCTGGATCGTATCCAGTTTCTCAATGTTTGTTTCTCTTACATAGCTCTGGGTTTGCTTGTAAGCCAGGCGCGAAATAGACGTGTGGAGAGAGAGAGAGAGAGAGAGAGAGAGAGAGATTGCGTGTATTGTATCCCTAAGCGTTTCTTTGATAAGCGAAAACAAACAAGGAAAGGTGAGAGTTGAGATGAACAGGTGTGCTCCATGCGTCCTGCATTACCAATGCTTATTACCTGCGTGTTCACAACCTATGAGGGATTAGCAAGTGAATATTTAGGCTCGATCTTTCACCTTAGATAATCTTTTAGAAATAAATAAATTAATTGAAATATAATGATAATGATAATCAAACACCAAAATATAATGGTAAAAAATTATAATGGTAGATAAATTAAGTAATATATGCAGATATAAAATACTAATCTGATTGCCAATAAGTTTCTTGCCTTTAACTTTTACTTGCTGAAATTTGAATAATAAATAAATAATAATAATAATCAGAATGAAAATTCCTCCTTTGTGTTTGCCTGTTTTCAGCTGTCTTACGCTTTATTGACCTACCTCATCTCACCTCAGCTGCCTCCCGTGTCTACTCCTACATGTCTGCTTTAAAACCTACTGACCTGCCTTCCTTCCTTAATTCCCCCTATCTTCCTACCCCAAATACCTGCGTATTTACTTACCTATCTATCTACATTAGCTTGTATCTGGCAGGGAGAAGAGGAGGAGGACAAGGAAGAACAAAGCATAGACAGGGTAGGAAGAAGAGATTCTGAAGAAGAAAAAGTAGAAAGAGAAACATCAACAACAGCAATGAACCAGCCAACCAACAACATAAACATCCAAAACAAATAAACGAAAAAAAAAGTAAGAAAAGAAAGAGAAAGACGAAAAAAACGAACACAACCACGAATTAAAAAAGAAAAGAAAATATAAAGAGGAGGAAGGAAAACCCCTAGAAAAAGACACTCGAATCTCTTTCCCTCTATTCCTCTCCTCTACCTCTCATCCCTTCATCTTCATTTCCAACTAAAAGATCCACCAACCATCCGTCCCTTCAACTCTATTGCTGTCACTCCAATATATGATTGAGTCCCAATATCAAAAGTTTTCCCTGAGAGGAGGCAGAGGAAGCAAAAAGACACCCGCCCCACTGGTCCATTCCGCCACAAAGACTCGGCCAGATGAGAACTAGCAACCTAACTGAGGCTTGGCTTAGCTTGGCTGGACCGACTGGTTAGTTGGCTGAGTTGGGGCATATGCGACCTCGAGAAGCCGTTTTGCTCTCTTGGTTTGTAATAGTACGTACTCACGCTCACCCTGGCTTGTTTGAGTGGCTGGGTGAGGGAGTGAGTCTCTCGGGGAATCTAAAGGGAGGCGGTGGTGGTGGAGGTGGTGGTGATGTGTGCGGGGGAACGAGGAGCCTGAGGTGTAATTCGACAGCCAACAAAACGGCGGAGTGAGAAGTTAAGTCTCGCTGCGTTGTGGGACTGGTACGGGAGGGGGTGGTGGTGGTGAAGGTGGTGGAATTGGAGAAAGTGGAAAAGACATAAAAGAATAAGCAGATAAAGGGGAGGAGGAGGAGAAGGAGAAGGAGGAAGAAGAAGAAGAGGAAGAGGAATAAGAGGAAAAAAGCAGCAGTGGCACTTGACAGCTAAAAGATATGAAAAACACACACACACACACACACACACACACACACACACACACACACACACACACACACACACACACACACACACACACAGAGAGAGAGAGAGAGAGAGAGAGAGAGAGAGAGAGAGAGAGAGAGAGAGACTAACAAATAAAAATAAACAGAAACAAAGAAATAGATAACTTCATTACATCTAATACACACACACACACACACACACACACACACACACACACACACGAAGAAACTCAATACCTCAATGTATGATTATATATTCGTAGGTGGAAGATCAGTAGAGTATATATAAACCAATCTGAACACCCAGCAATCTATCACCGCTCTAACATCAATCTCTTGTTACTCACTGTTACTTCCCTCATTGCTCTTCACTCATAAAGCAACGAGACACTTTTTACTAGAATAAGACACAGACTAAACATTGGAAGCAGCAATGAGTGACAGACTGACAGGCGAACTTCTAAACATTACACAGGCTAAATATTGGAAGCAGCGGAAAGACAAGTAGACAGAAAGGCAAGGTAACAAACATTATGTATACTAGATATTGGAAGCAACGGTAAGACATATAGACAAAGAGACAAGCTAACATTACATACACCATATATTGGAGGCAGCAGTAAGCCTATGCCGGAAGAACTAGGGGCGAGGTAGCGGGCGGAGCAGAGTGGCCAGGACAAGAAACCACGGCAAAGAGATAGAAGGTCCTGATAACCTGAAGCAGCTGAGGGGAAGCATCGAGGCAGCATCAGCACGCGGCCCACCTCCCTTTGCCAAATTGATTTTCCGGGGGACGCACAGACTTAGAGGGAGGGAGAGAAATAAGGAGAGAGCGGTGGAGGGGAGGATGACGGTCGAAAGGGAGAGATAAGGAAAAAAAGTATAAGGGATGAGTTTTGGGGGAACCGAGAGAGAGAGAGAGAGAGAGAGAGAGAGAGAGAGAGAGAGAGAGAGAGAGAGAGAGAGAAGAGATGAGAGAGAGGGAGAGAGGGAGAGTAAGCTGTAATAAAGGGTAGTAACAAAGACAGACTGCTTTCCTCTCACCCTTCCTCGCCCAGTGCTGGATAATTGCATGCGATCAGAGAGAGAGAGAGAGAGAGAGAGAGAGAGAGAGAGAGAGAGAGTTTAACTTTTTATGTCCACAGGAAACCAAAGATAAGAAAGAAGAAAGTAAGAAGAGAGAGAGAGAGAGAGAGAGAGAGAGACAGACAGACAGAGAGAGAGAGAGAGAGAGAGAGAGAGAGAGAGAGACAGAGAGGAAACTAGTCATAATGCTAAAAGAACAGAGAAAAAGAAGAAACATCACACACACACACACACACACACACACACACACACACACACACGCCCGGTAGCTCAGTGGTTAGAGCGCTGGCTTCCCAAGCCAGAGGACCGGGGTTCGATTCCCCGGCCGGGTGGAGATATTTGGGTGTGTCTCCTTTCACGTGTAGCCCCTGTTCACCTAGTAGTGAGTAGGTACGAGATGTAAATCGAGGAGTTGTGACCTTGTTGTCCCGGTGTGTGGTGTGTGCCTGGTCTCAGGCCTATCCGAAGATCGGAAACAATGAGCTCTGAGCTCGTTCCGTAGGGTAACGTCTGGCTGTCTCGTCAGAGACTGCAGTAGATCAAACAGTGAAACACACACACACACACACACACACACACACACACACACTGGAATGAGCGAGAGGACAATAATACCAAAATCGAGGGGGAAAAGTTTTAATATTTGATCGATTTTTCTTAACTTTTACCTTACTTTCCTTCATTGTGGTGTCAGTTTAATACAGAGAAGGAGAGAGAGAAAGGCGAGGTATCAAAGTCTGTTCTCTACTATCCTCGTCTCTCCCATCCTCTCCTTCTCTCCCATGCGATCATTGCGGTGTAGTATCAATAGAAGGATCTCTAATGGCCTTCCTTATTGCAGGAGTTAATTGGGTGGAAAAGGAGATGATAATAATTAATATTGTTAGTTACGTTGTTGTTATTTGTTTTTAAAGGGATAGAGAAGGATATGGAAAAGGAGGAAATGTATTTGGCGAGAGAGAGAGAGAGAGAGAGAGAGAGAGAGAGAGAGAGAGAGAGAGAGAGAGAGAGAGAGAGAGAGAGAGAGAGAGAGAGAGAGAGAAATGATTACTAAGATTTTACTTTTACTTACTTTCTTGCTGAATGACTGGCTAATTGACTGTCTTATTTGCTTACTTACTTCTTACTTAGAGAGAGAGAGAGAGAGAGAGAGAGAGAGAGAGAGAGAGAGAGATATCAACCATTCCTCCATCCATCCATCCATCCATTCATTCATCCAGGTTAGATTAGGTCATTCAAATCGTCTCTTTTCACAATCGATATCACAAAACATCTAAATACAAACCATAGTAAGAAAACAGATTACTCTCCTAACGACGTGTACCCTAATATTCTTTATCATAATCACTGCAGGATACAATTGCCTGCCGTTCCTGTCATTACTTATTATTTCATCACTTGCCATTATTTCTTATCAGGTATAATAATGAGATGTGTTTCTTTTCCTTCTACAGGTGAGTGCTGAAGAGGCAGAGAGAGAGAGAGAGAGAGAGGTTCCCACAATTTGCAGACTTGTGAGTGTACGTGTATGTTTACATTATAATTATGTATAAAATTTTCCAGAAAGATAGAGTTTCATCATTATATGTGTATTATTTAAAGTAAGTTGACTGTTTCTTGTTGATTTGAATTTTTATCTGTCTTTCATTAATAGAAGGTGCGTCTTTTTGTTCGATTGTTTTATATTTTCGTTTGCTTTTGCGTTTGTTTTCACATTCCTTCCTCCCCCCCTATTCTTTTTATCTAATTTCTCTCTCTCTCTCTCTCTCTCTCTCTCTCTCTCTCTCTCTCTCTCTCTCTCTCTCTCTCTCTCTCTCTCTCTCTCTCTCTCTCTCTCTCTCTCTCTCTTGGGGTACCATGAGTGTGAATAAAAAGGAGACAGGGAACAGAATATATTTCATCCCCAAAGAGAGAGAGAGAGAGAGAGAGAGAGAGAGAGAGAGAGAGAGAGAGAGAGAGAGAGAGAGAGAGAGAGAGAGAGTGTTCAAAACCTTTTAAACCTCTTGGTAAAATCCTCTTTGATCTTGTGTAAATAGAATCCGACACGCCATTTATGATTAGAATTTGTTTATTTCTGGGGTGGAGTTGATGTTTTAAGAAGATGGATTTATATTCTCCCGCCTCTCTCTCTCTCTCTCTCTCTCTCTCTCTCTCTCTCTCTCTCTCTCTCTCTCTCTCTCTCTCTCTCTCTCTCTCTCTCTCTCTCTCTCTCTCTCCGGATTTAAAATAATCAGTAATAAGATATCAGATATTTGAGAGAGAGAGAGAGAGAGAGAGAGAGAGAGAGAGAGAGAGAGAGAGAGAGATGTATAGGTGGGTTTTCATGAGAGATTGCAAGAAGGGTATGATGTCAGAGAGAGAGAGAGAGAGAGAGAGAGAGGAAGAGAGAGAGTTGAGAAGATATATCAGAAAAGGAGGAAAAGAAAAGAAAGTAATAAATTTGTAAGATAAACGACTATGATTGTAAAGGAGGAGGAAGAGGAGGAGGAGGAAGAGGAGGAAGAAGAACCAGAGAAGGAGGAGGAAATTAGTGACAGAGAGGGGAAAGAACGGAAAAATAGGAGGAAAAAGCAAAATTTATGAGGTGTAGACGGCAAAGAAAGAAAGGGTGGAGGAAAAAACAGAAAGAGGAAGAGAAAGAGGAGTGACAAGAGAAGAAGGAGAATGTGATGATGATGGAGATGAGGGTGAGCAAGAAGAAAATATAAGATACTATGTAAGAACAAATAGTCAGATGAAGAGGAGGAAGAAGAAGAAGAGGAAAAGGAAGAGGAGGAGGCAATCAGGGTAAACTCTACTAATCTGAAGACTCTAAAGTGATGACGTAAACATGGCGGAAAAAGCCATTCCTCCTCCTCCTCCTCCTCCTCCTCCTCCTCCTCCTCCTCCTCCACCTCCTCTTCCTCTTCCTCTTCTTTTCTTTTCTTTTTCTTCTTTTTCTTTTTCTTCTTCTCCTCCTCCTCTTCCTTCTTCTCTCTCTTGCTCCTTTCTTCGTTCTTATTTTCTCTCTTATTCTATATATTTTTCATTATCTCTCTCTCTCTCTCTCTCTCTCTCTCTCTCTCTCTCTCTCTCTCTCTCTCTCTCTCTCCACACAATCCGGCTTCCTCTCCCTTTATCCTTCCTCCCTCACTTCCTCTCCCTTCCCTTTCCTCTCCCTTTCAACCACACCCCTTTTCATCCCTTTCTCCTCTCTCTCTCTCTCTCTCTCTCTCTCTCTCTCTCTCTCTCTCTCTCTCTCTCTCTCTCTCTCTCTTTCCTATTCTGTATTTTTGCCTATCTTTCTTCTTTTTTTGCTTTGTTGCATTTGTTCTTTATTTGTTCCTTTGTTCCTGCCTTTCTTTCCTTCCTTTGGTTTTAATTTTCTCTTCCCTTCTTTCTTTCGTTCTTTTTTTTTTTTCTTCTTCTTTCCTTCTTTAGTAATTTTTTTTCTTTCTTTCCTTTACTTTCTTCCTTCCTTTGTTTCTCTCTTCCTCTTTTTCCTTGTTCCTTCCTTTTTATTCTTTCTTATTGCTTTCTAATTTTTTTCTTGCAGATATTCTTTCAGTCTAACTGCCTGTGTGTGTGTGTGTGTGTGTGTGTGTGTGTGTGTGTGTGTGTGTGTGTGTGTGTGTTATCAGTCAGGTCTGTCCGTCGTAGTGCAGATAACCTTTGTGCCTCTGACGCAGAGAGAGAGAGAGAGAGAGAGAGAGAGAGAGAGAGAGAGAGAGAGAGAGAGAGAGAGAGAGAGAGAGAGAGAGAGAGAGAGAGAGAGATTTACTCCCTCTTCCCTACCTTGTCCCTCCTTCATTTACACCGACAGTTCATGTTACCTCCTCCTCCTCCTCCTCCTCTTCCTCCTCCTCCTCCTCCTCCTCCTCCTCCTCCTCCTCCTCCTCCTCCTCCTCCTCCTCCTCCTCCTCCTCCTCCTCCTCCTCCTCCTCCTCCTCCTCCTCCTCCTCCTCCTCCTCCTACTACTACTACTACTACTACTACTACTACCAACAATGATATCACAAAATCAACAACAGTAATAACTACTGCTATTACTACTACTACTGGCACCACCACCACCACCACCACCACCACCACCACCACCACCACCACCACTACTACTACTACTACTACTACTACTACTACTACTACTACTACTACTACTATTACTGTTGCTACTGCT
>NC_059302.1:16952252-16954752 GCF_017591435.1 Portunus trituberculatus | reverse complement strand
TTTTAGTTGTTTTTTCTTTCTTTCCTTCTTATCATGTTTGTATTTTTCTTTTTTTCCTTCTTTTGCATTCATTTTTTTTTTTTTTTAGGCATATCTTTCCTATATTGTACTTAAATGTCCTTATTTCTCTGTTTTTCATTGTTTTTCACTTTTTTTTTCTTCAGGAGTATGTGTACTTTTGGGTCTGTCTTTTTATTTCCTCTATCTCTTCCTTCTTCCCTTTCCCCTCTCTTCTACCTTCCATTCATTTAAGACACCACCAAACATAACATAACTATTTCTCCCCCTTCACATTAGCACCTTTCAAACACAAACATCCCAAACACACCCTCGCACATACTCACAGCCCTAATAACCATCTAATTGTGTACATAATCATAATAATAATAAAAGTAAGCACCCTCTGTTCTCGCATAGCAATTGCCTGCCTGTTACGTGGTCATGCTGGCAATGGCGGTGATGGTGGAGGTGGTGGTGTCGGTGGTGGTAGTGGTGTAATGGAATGGTGTAATCAAGGTGCTACAATTTTGGTCACGGAGAGCTCAGGGTTGCTGATATATAGTGTAGAAACATGAGCACTATAAGAAACGAAGAGAGGAAGTTGGAAAGGACAGAGATGAGAGTGTTGTGGTGGATTACAGTAGGTAGGTAGGTAGGTTACTTAAGTGAGAAAGCGTGGAAGATTAAAGTTCTCATCACTTTGTAAGAAGGGAAGACCAAAATTCGATTCAAAGAGCCTATAGGTAACCAGGTGAAAGATTCTTCTTCTTCTTCTTATTATTATTATTATTATTATTATTATTATTATTATTATTATTATTGTTATTTTTCATCGTCTTTTTTCTCTTCTTCCTCCTCCTCCTCCTCCTCCTCCTCCTCCTCCTCCTCCTCCTCCTCCTCCTCTCCTCCTCCTCCTCCTTCTCTTCTTCTTCTTCTTCTTCTTCTTCTTCTTCTTCTTCTTCTTCTTCTTCTTCTTCTTCTTCTTCTTCTTCTTCTTCTTCTTCTTCTTCTTCTTCTTCTTCTTCTTCTTCTTCTTCTTCCTCATCTTATTTTTCATCGTTTTTCGTCCTCCTCCTCCTCCTCTTCCTCCTCCCTCCTCCTCCTCCTCCTCCTCCTCCTCCTCCTCCTCCTCCTCCTCCTCCTCCTCCTCCTCTTCTTCTTCTTCTTCTTCTTCTTCTTCTTCTTCTTCTTCTTCCTCATCTTATTTTCCATCGATTTTCCCCCTTCCTCCTCCTCCTCCTCTTCTTCTTCTTCTTCTTATTATTATTATTATTATTATTATTATTATTATTATTATTATTATTATTATTATTATTATTATTATTATTATTATTATTATTATTATTATTATTATTATTATTATTATTATTATTTTTATCGTCTTTTTATTCCTCCTCCTCCTCCTCTTTTCCTCCTCCTCCTCCTCCTCCTCCTCCTCCTCCTCCTCCTCCTCCTCCTTTTCCTCTTCTTCCTCTTCTCAAATGGCTTGAAGACTGGCTCTCCGAGAGAAAGCAGCGCGTTGTTTTAAATGGTAAAACTTCAAACTGGCGAGATTTTTTTTTGCGGTGTACAACAGGGATCTGTGCTCGGCCCTGTTCTTTTCCTCATCTATATTAATGATATCGATGAAGGCCTCAAATTTGCTGACGATACTAAAATAATGAATAAATTTGTCATGTCAGAGGATAAAAGAAAATTGCAATCTGATCTCGACCACTTAGCCACTCGGTCAGACAAGTGGGAGATGAGCTTCAATGTAGAAAAGTGTAGTGTTGCACATTGGTAGTAATAATGATCATACCAATTACTCAATGAACAGTTTCGAGCTTCTCAAGGTTAATGAAGAAAAAGACTTGGGTGTCTTAATTACATCAGACCTCAAATCGAGTAAACACTGGTCGGAAGTAGTTAAAACAGCAAATAAATTGGATGGGTTTATTGGTAGAACTTTTCAATTTAAATCAGGAGTAATTCTTACATTGTTTAATACGCTTCTCCGACCTCAGCTTGAATACTGTGTCCAGTTCTAGTCACCCCATTACAGGAAAGATATAGACAAGCTAGAAAGAGTTCAAAGAAGCAATATGAGGAGCGCTTGAGGGAGCTCAACTTATTTAGTTTAGAGAAACGAAGAATGCGAGGGGACTTAATTGAGAAGTTTAAAATGTTTCGGGGATTCGATAAAGTAAATGTCAACAACTATCCCATCATTGACAGTACCAATACCATAGAAATAATAGTTACAAGATTATAGGTAAGCGCTTCAGATCAGACGAGGCAAAGCATTATTTCTGCAATATTGTCTATAGTAATACAATAGAAATTTTTAAACAAAGGTTGGAAAATCACCTCGCATCAACCTTTCAAATAAAATATCTTTTTTTAGTTACTGGACTAGGTAGTAAAATTTCTCTTTCAACCCTTCCTATCACATCTTTGACTTTATCTCTCCCTGTGCCCTCTTGTTTTCCTTCCTTGAACCCTGATGTCCTTCATCCTC
>NC_059302.1:16922252-16932252 GCF_017591435.1 Portunus trituberculatus | reverse complement strand
GAATACTGTGTGCAGTTCTGGTCACCATATTACAGAAAAGACATTGAAAAACTGGAAAAGATCCAGCGTAGAGTGACCAAGATGATTCCGAGATTGAGAAACAAGCCGTATGAGGAACGACTGGAAGCATTAAATTTATTCAGCTTAACAAAGCGCAGGATAAGAGGAGACCTAATCGAAGTTTTCAAAATTTTCAGGGATACAACAACCTTGATGTAAATAAATATTTTACTATTGATCATTCCACCATAACAAGGAATAATGGATTTAAAATTACACCAAAACGCTTTAAAACCCACGAGGCAAAGCACTTTTTCTTTAATAGCATTGTTGACATTTGGAATAAGCTTCCTTCAGAAATAGTAAACAGTACTTCCATTGCATCGTTCAAAAACAAAATTGATAAATATTTAAAGAATAACCCCAACAAGCTCTCTTCTTGTCTGAATAATTAAACATTATATAGTATATTATATGTAACTTTCTTATAGATAGATATATAGAGTTCACCGTAGGGTGAATGATAGAATCTCCTTTCATCTTTTCCTGTGAAAATTCCATGTCAGTTTTTCCATACTGCATGATACTTTTCCATACTAGTTTCCATGCCAGCGAAAGCTGGAGGGAGTGCTGGGTGGAGAGGAGCCTTCTTCTGTACTCTCCTGTCTCTCTTATCTGTAGCCAGTTAGAAGTAGTTACCAAACAGCTTCGAAAGGACCAAGAGGTCTGTTGCTGTTTGGCTTTCCTTTGTATTCCTTTGTATTTCTCCTCCTCCTCCTCCTCCTCCTCCTTTCCTTCCTCCTTCACGCAGGTAATTTCTCAGGCCACACACACACACACACACACACACACACACACACACACACACACACACACACACACACACACACACACACACACACACACACACACCTGGCAAGTATTAACAGCTCCCATCAAGTCTTTCCCGCAATACATCCACGCCCCTTTCCTCTCCCACCAAGTCTCATGCAATACATCCACGCCATGTCCTGCCGCTCCTTCCCCACCTCTTCTCCTCAGCCAGCTTCTCTTATCCCGCGATGGAGTTATAAAGATCGGGAAGAGAGGAAGAGGGAAAGGGAAGGTGTGTAGGGCTATGAAGTGGGTTGTGTATCTCTGAGTAGGTAATTAGGCATCACCTCTGCTTCGTGACGCGGCTCATATGTTTGTTACTTCTCGTTACGACAGGCTGGGATGATCTCTCTCTCTCTCTCTCTCTCTCTCTCTCTCTCTCTCTCTCTCTCTCTCTCTCTCTCTCTCTCTCTCTCGTACTCGTCTTTAGTTTATGTTTTTGTCTCTACTGTCTTTTTTTTTCATTAATGTCAGTTTGTCAGTTTGTCTATTATTTTTTTTTTCGATTTTCCCTCTTTTTAACTTACCTTCTCTTTCATCCATTTCATCCTTCTTTCGTCCCTTCTTCCTTCCACATTTCCATATTTCATTTTTTTCTCTATTCTTCTTTCTCTCCTTCCTTTCTTTCATCTTTTTTGTTACTTCAGTTACTTCCTTGCAACCTTCTCTCCGACCTCTTCTCCTTTCCACCTACCCCCATCCACTTACCACCACCACTACCACCACCACACGCACTTCCAACACTCATTATGTATAGCTCGCTCAGGTGGACGGCATCCCTTCATATTATAATACCTACATAGTTTAATCCTATACAGATTCATTAGGTTTTGTGCCGCTCGCCAGGCGAGGAGAGGGAGTAGTGGGCGGAGGATGGTGGCGAGGCTGAGGCATGTGTGTGGCCGGTATTCTGAAAGGCTTCGCTCTCTTTCGATCACCATGGCTATCTTCAAAGGCCACAGAGATGATTAGACGAATTTTCACGAGATTTTTTCATGTTGATGATATAGGATTTTTGTTAATCTTTCACTAGAACCATAGAAACACCTTTACAAACTTGTGCAACTCCAACTAGAGCCTTTCGAATGTAGTGGAGATGCGGAGCGGAAGGGTTTCAGAATATGGCCATGTGGCGGAGGCGAGTAGACGAGTAGGGGTCCAAATGGAGTCATTAGGACCGACGCTCTGCAGGACTCCGTGGCGGTGTGGGTGGCCTGGGTGGTCTAGGGTCCTTTCCAGTGCCCGCGGCCGCCACACAAAGACAATGGCCTCGTTACCATAACCGCGGCGCGTCCCTGGAACAAGACAAGAGTGGTGGAGCTCCTTGTGTCAGTTGCGTCTTTATCCCAGAAGCCTCCGTGCCGCCACTGGCCTGAAGAATGACTTAATTGATATATTGGACCTCATGGCGATCGGAGAAGTGAGAGAGAAGAGTGGATAGGTGGCTATAGTAATGAAAACCAGTCTCTTATTATTGGTTAGGGTTAATTGGTATGTCAGATGAAGGGAGTATTAAGATAAGTGAGCAGAAGGATATAGTGTAGTCTTATTAGTTTAGAAAAGATCGAATGGTTTGTGGCATAAGAGCGAGAAAAATGGCTTAAATTGATGTATTAGACTTCATGAAGAAAGAATAATGATGAAAGGGGAGATGAATATAATTTGGAAAGTCAGTGTCTGCATAAGATTAGTGTAGTGTCATCAAAGTAGCTATACACTACACCTGTAAATGTCCTTAGCGTTCATTTCCGCCTGTTTGACCGCAGTTGTACACAGACTAGGACCCTTTTCTAAAACACTTCTCTCTCTCTCGGTCACGACGACTATAATAGAAGGTCACTGTCATGATTGGGTTCACAAGACTGTTTCTCATATACTTCTGACATAGTACATATAATAGAAAATTCGTTGATATATCACTAGAACCATAGAAAACACTCTAAAAACCCGTATGTGCTAATTAAACTAGTAGAGATTTTGAATGTAGTGAAGATGTTGCGCAGAGGTGTTTCAGAATACGTTGATAAGAACCACTCGTGTGAACTTTACCTGCAAATACTTCGTGCATTGATCTCTTTTTTAAGGTCGCGTGCTTAGTAAAGGTCAGTTATATGTCACTGCTGCATTCCACGTCACCTTCTCCTGTAATACATTGTTTATAGGAGAGTAGCGGCGTATTGTGGTCCGTTGAGTAAGAAACTGCAGTGCGGTGGTGAAATGAGCGGCAAGTCTCAAAAGTTAGCGTCCTTATGGTATAGGGTAAGAGAGAGAGAGAGAGAGAGAGAGAGAGAGAGAGAGAGAGAGAGAGAGAGAGAGAGAGAGAGAGAGAGAGAGCAAAATTCTTCAGAAACCAACACAAGAGAGAGAGAGAGAGAGAGAGAGAGAGAGAGAGAGAGAGAGAGAGAGAGAGAGAGAGAGAGAGCAAAATTCCCCAGAAACCAACACAAGATTACAGAGAGAGAGAGAGAGAGAGAGAGAGAGAGAGAGAGAGTGAGGAGGGGGAAGGGAAAATAACAGGTTAACAGGAGTAGGAAAAGGAAATAACTGACTTTAGAGAGACTATGCAGGAAAATGAGAAGGAAAGGGGATGAGAAGTGGATGAGGAGGGGACGAGGGAGGGAGGAGGGAGGAACCAATTCACCTTTAGCTCACCTGTGGCTCACCTGGGGGCAATAAGGAGTCAGCCAGACCCCCTTCATTACTCCTTCTCCTGTCAGAAACACTCACCTGGCGCCCTCGTCACCTTACCTGTGACACCTGTGTTAAGGCCACGCCCACTATGACACAGAGACCAGGAGGAGGAGGAAGAGGAGGAGGGTGTTGTTTGGGTAACTATCAATTAGGTTGGATTGGGAAGGAAAGAAGTGAAGTGAAGGATAGAAAAGGAAGGGATAAGGGAAAGGTAGAGAAAGAGAGTAGTCACAGGAAGACAGAGAGAAGAGAAAGGAAAACAGAAGTGAGGACAGGTGAAGGAAGGAGTAAAGAATGAACGCTATAAGGGAAAAAAGAGATAAGGGAAAGCTTGATAAAAGAAAAATAAGGGAAAAAAGAAGAAAATATAAGAGAAAATAAGAAATAAAATGAAGATAAAGACAAAGAAAAACAATAGATAAGTGAAGGAAAAACACTAATAAGAAAAAGAAAGGAAAACAATGAATAGATTAATAAAAAGATCACAAAGAATGAGAAAACACAAGGAAAAGATAAAGAAGAGAGTGAATAAAGCCCACATGATAAAGAGCAACCAAGTGGGTGTAGTAGGTGGAAGAAGCATGTGAGTGAATGGATGAAAGTGTGTGGGCGTGTTTTGACTAGTTAGAGAAAAGGCGAAGATGATTATAAGTGAAAGTAAGTGGGCGAGCTAGAATGGTGTGGTGGTGGAGGATGAGAGTGACGAGACGAATGGATGGGTCAGAGTGATTAGGTAAGTGAGGGTGACAAAATAGGTAAGGATGAGTGAGTGACTGGATGGGTGGATGAAAGTGAATGGAATGGATAGGAAGTGACAGAATGGGTACGTGAGTTTGAGAGTGATTGGATAAGAATGAACGAGTGTGAATAATCAGTGAAATGAAAGCGAGTTGAAGAAAAATTATATGTTTCAAGCAATACAATTACAAAACACCCAAATCCAATTATATAAACAAACTCTACCAAGAAAGATTGAGTAATTAGGAAAAGAGTAAGATTAATTAAGACAAACCGTGCATTTTATAAGGGAAAGAGTTCAAAACGGAGAAAGAAAGATAGATAGATAGATAGATAGATAGAGAGAGAGAGAGAGAGAGAGAGAGAGAGAGAGAGAGAGAGAGAGAGAGAGAGAGAGACGCCCCAATCAGGGAAGGTAGCAGCAGCAGCAGCGGCGGCGGCAGGTAAACACGAGAATCTTTGACCTAAAATTCCCAGCAAACAGTAATTGAATCGTGCAATTTTGATCCGGGAAGAAATGAATATTGTGAAGGAGCACCAATATTCTTCTTCCCGGCTGCCTTCTTCTTCTACTTCGTGTTCTTCTTTTTCTACTTCTTCTTCTTCTTCTTCTTCTTCTTCTTCTTCTTCTTCTTCTTCTTCTTCTTCTTCTTCTTCTTCTTCTTCTTCTTCTTCTTCTTCTTCTTCTTCTTCTTCTTCTTCTTCTTCTTCTTCTTCTTCTTCTTCTTCTTCTTCTTCTTCTTCTTCTTCTTCTTCCTCCTTATTGTTATCTTCATTCTTTTAAGAACTTTTCTCATCGTATGTTCTGTTTCGGTTCTTCCCTCTCTCTTCTGATTCTCCTCCTTTTCCTCCACCTCCTTCCATTAATGTTTTTGTTCGTGTTGTCCTTCCGTTCCTTTTGTCCTTGTTCGTGTCCTTGTATTTCGTCCTCTCCTTACTCCTCTTTTTTGTCGTCCTCCTTGTTCTTGTTACTGCTGTTGCGTTGTTGATGTTGTTGTTGTTGTTGTTGTTGTTGTTGTTGTTATTGTTGTTGCTGTTATTATTATTATTATTATTATTATTATTATTATTATTATTATTATTATTATTATTATTATTATTATTATTATTATTATTATTATTATTATTATTATTATTATACCCTCTGCTTCCTCTTCCATCTTCACACACACACACACACACACACACACACACACACACACACACACACTACGGCCACTGTCTCACTGAGGATTTTCGAAAGATATTCATCAAATAAAGCTTTGACTTAACTCATGTATAGGAAGACACAGGCAAAGTATTAAATCTGAATAAATTTAAGAGAAATTACCAGCGGTGCTCTCTCTCTCTCTCTCTCTCTCTCTCTCTCTCTCTCTCTCTCTCTCTCTCTCTCTCTCTCTCTCTCTCTCTCTCTCTTGGGAAGTTTTAAGGATGAGAGAGAGAGAGAGAGAGAGAGTAAAATTGACATAAATCAAGTATGCTGTTCATTATATTTTCCTTATCATCCTTGTATTCCCCTACGTATCCCTCTCCTCTTCCTACTCCTCCTCCTCCTCCTCCTCCTCCTCCTCCTCCTCCTCCTCCTCCTCCTCTTTTTTCCCTTTTCACTCTTCATCCTTTCTCCTCGTCATTTTATTGTCTGTTTGGTGTTATTTCCATATTGTCCTCCTCTCTCTCTCTCTCTCTCTCTCTCTCTCTCTCTCTCTCTCTCTCTCTCTCTCTCTCTCTCTCTCTCTCTCTCTCTCTCTCTCTCCTCCGGGCCAAGTTACAACTCTGCGAATGAAGTTAAATTTTTCCGAATATTCCCATTGGCTTTCTGAGAGGTGGAGGAGGAAGAGGAGGACGAGGAGGAAGAGGAGGAGGAAGAGGAGGTGGAGGAGGAGGAGAAGGAGGTGGCTGTAGAAATAAAATATAGTAAATAAAATAGCTTCACCACGCACACTATATTTTTCCCTCTTTTTTTCCCCTCTTTCTCCATTTTCTTTTCCTTTCAAAGACATGCTTTCTTTCCCTCGTCCTCGCGCTGAAGTGGTCGAGGGGAAACTTGGGTATACACATTAACTTTTTTCCTCTCTCTCTCTCTCTCTCTCTCTCTCTCTCTCTCTCTCTCTCTCTCTCTCTCTCTCTCTCTCTCTCTCTCTCTCTCTCTCTCTCTCTCTCTCTCTCTCTCTAGGCAGCACCTTTCTTTCCTTATTTTTACTTTTTTTCCTTCCATCTTCAGTTTTGGAGGTTGTTTTCTTTTCTTTCCTATTTTTCTTTCTCTCTCTTTTTAAGTTGCGCTACGCCTCACTTCATCATCACCTGTCTTCTTTTGTCCTGTATTATCTTGCCTTGTCTTGTTTTGGGTCTTCTCCCCTTCTCTCGCCTTCTCTCGCTTCACCAAAGTTAAGATTGAGATCAAGATTTTCGCGAGTAGTTTTGATGCATCTTTGTTTTCATACTTTTTTTTTTCTTTCTGGCGGGATAAGTAAAGACGTGGGAACTGAAAATTGGAAAGTAGAAATCTGCAGGAAAGTAAACTGAAAATTGTAGATTCGTTCAGTAAAATAAAATGTAATTAATTTGGAAGGTTTTCTCTAATTTGAATGTTAAGCGAATGTTAGTTTGGTGTGCTGGGGGACAGAAATAAGTGAAGAATAGAAAAGAATGTTGTGTAGTATTGGCGTAATGAAAATTGTGGTTGACAAGTTGTTTCGATTGATTTATTAGTTGACTTGTTAAATATTTCATTGATTAACTGGTTGATTGATTAGTAGCTGGCTAACTGATGGTTGCTTTATTGACTGACTTATAGTTGAATGATTGTGTAATTATTGTTTGACTGAATAATAAGTGACTGACTGACTGACTAACGGAATAACTTCAAATTAATTAAATAAGGTATCGGTAAATGTGAGAAGCGAAAGATAAATGTAAATAAAAATAGTTAGAAAGGAAAAGAAGGCAGAAAAAAAAATGGAAGGAATTGACTGGCGAGAGAAATGGGGAAGGAAAGCAAGGAAGGAGGAAAGGAAAGGGGAGGAAGGTGGAGGGCAAGGGAACGGTGACAGGAAAGAGACAGACAAGGGAAGGACGTGGTGAGGTAAGGTGGAAACAGGACGTGGGAATATTCAAATGACGTTACTAAGTCATGACCCTGAGACCCCAAGCACCGGAAGTGGTCTCAGGGTCAGAAGAAAAGTAGGAGAAGGGCAGGAGTAGGTCAGAAGGAGGTCATCGGGTTCAGGATCACGCAATGCTTCTGATGATGGACCCAAGGAATGACTGGGCATTTCTCCTCCTCCTCCCCCTCCTCCTCCTCCCCCTCCAAACAACGATATACTAAATGTACCCACATTAATGCCCTCATAGTTTCTTTTCATCTTTTCTATCCACTTTATTTTTTCTTACTGTATGGTACTTTTCCGTACTACTCAAGGTGATTGGGGTAGTGGGTAGGAAGGAGCCTTCTGCTGTACTGTCCTGTCTCTAACCAGTGTCTAGTTAGAAACAGTTGCCAAACAGTCTTGTGAGAATCTAAAGGTTTGTTGCTCTTTATAGCTTTCCTTTGTAATCCTCCTCCTTCTCCTCCTCCTCCTCCTCCTCCTCCTCCTCCTCCTCCTCCTCCTCCTCCTCCTCCTCCTCCTCCGGCTAATACCACAAAGCAGCAGCTTACAATCCTAACTATTACAGGCAATAATGTGGCAAAACATATATTGAAGGAAAATAAGAAAATTGCAGTGCTCTTAGAAAATGTAGTAGGAACAAGAAAAACAGCTGCATAACGCAACAGATGACAGCCAGACACACACACACACACACACACACACACACACACACACACACACACACACACACACACACACACACACACACACATATGCACACACATGACTCTGTGGTGAACAATTTTTAATTATGTTTTTGTAAAGTTAAAATTCTATGTAGTTTTGTTAAATGTGTATACAGTTTTTTTTTTTTTATTTATATTCTTTTTAGATTACCTATAAGAAGATGATGCAGAAAGAAAGGCATATAGATAGACAGACAGGTAGATAGACATGTAAGTAGAAAGGCAAATAGACAGTCAGACAGGGAGACAGACAGACAGAAAAACTGACAGACAGATAGACAAAGAAAGCATAGAAGTGATAGTGATGCTAGTGGTGGTCACATTATTATTATTATTATTATTATTATTATTATTATGAACATTATTATCACTATCATTGCTACGTAACTATTATATGATCTTTCACCTCCAATCTTTGACCTCCCGTACCTACCAGATGCCTCCCTCCTTCCCTCTTTCTCCTAACCAGATGCCCTCTTCTTCTCACCCTTTCCTCTCCTTTAACTATTACAGACTCCATCCCTCCCTCCCGCCCTCCTTCCCTCCTTTCCTCCCTCCCTCCTGCCCTCCTTCCCTCCTTCCCTCCTTCCCTCCCTCCCTCCTTCCTTCCTCCTTCCTCCCCACCTACCCTTCCTCCCTTCCCCTCTCATTTCCTTCCTTTAATGCCCTTCTTTCTCCCATCCAGGCCTCTTCTGTAATGGTCTTTACCCCCTTGTTCCTCCTCCTCCTCCTCCTCCTCCTCCTCCTCCTTTCCTTCCTCAATATCTCCTGCCTAAGTAGTCCTCCTCTTCTTCCTCCTCCTCCTCCACCTCCTCCTCCTCTTCTTCTTCTTCTTCTTCTTCTTCTTCTTCTTCTTCTTCTTCTTCTTCTTCTTCTTCTTCTTCTTCTTCTTCTTCTTCTTCTTCCTTCCTTCCTCCTCCTCCTCCTCCTCCTCCTCCTCCTCCTCCTCCTCCTCCTCCTCCTCCTCCTCCTCCTCCTCCTCCTCCTCCTCCTCCTCCTCCTCCTCCTCCTCCTCCTCCTCCTCCTCCTCCTCCTCTTCTCTTTCTTTCCCTTCCTGCTATCCTTCCCTCAACATTTGCTTTCTCCTCTTCTTGCTCTTCTATAGTCTTGTAATCATTCTCTCTCTCTCTCTCTCTCTCTCTCTCTCTCTCTCTCTCTCTCTGCCGCCAAATGAAGAGGCTCTTTCTCATTACTCTTTGGCTTCGCGGGTCGCATTATGAAGGGGATCGGCGCGCCCTTAATGGAAACAAGGCGGGGCTCGATTCCCTCCCCTCTCAGCTTTCCATAATCAAATATTTATGATGATGTTTTTATTGGAGGTTCGGGTTGTGTTGGTTTGAGCTGTCGATCTTTCTTTTTTTCTTTATTGCTTGTGTTTTTTTTTTTTTTTCTCTATTTGTATTTGGCTTTTTGATTGTTTCTCTTTGGTTGTTTCTTTTAATTTGTCTTTCTCTCTGTTTGTCTGTTTGTTTGTTCGTTTGTTTGTTTATTTGTCTGTCTCTAAGTGTGTGTGCGTGTGTATGTGTGTGTGTGTGTGTGTGTGTGTGTGTGTGTGTGTGTGAGAGAGAGAGAGAGAGAGAGTGTGTGTGTCTCTCTCTCTCTCTCTCTCTCTCTCTCTCTCTCTCTCTCTCGGGCAACTGAGATTTCTTTGAAATAAAGATTAAAAATCCTAAGATTTACGATTACTGGTAGATCAGCTTCTTCTATTTTCTATCTTTACTTGACTCTCCAGTAGCTAATCCGTAACCCCAAGGGAATGCTGTCACTCTTCCCGTGATCCAAGCTTCATGATGTGCCTGGTGTGTGTGTGTGTGTGTGTGTGTGTGTGTGTGTGTGTGTGTGTGTGTGTGTGTGTGTGTGTGTGTG
>NC_059302.1:16917252-16919752 GCF_017591435.1 Portunus trituberculatus | reverse complement strand
TCTGACAAGAAACTCTCACTAAATCACTGATGTGGACACGGAAACTTGTCATACACACACACACACACACACACACACACACACACACACACGGCCCGGTAGCTCAGTGGTTAGAGCGCTGGCTTCACAAGCCAGAGGACCGGGGTTCGATTCCCCGGCCGGGTGGAGATATTTGGGTGTGTTTCCTTTCACGTGTAGCCCCTGTTCACCTAGTAGTGAGTAGGTACGGGATGTAAATCGAGGAGTTGTGACCTTGTTGTCCCAGTGTGTGGCGTGTGCCTGGTCTCAGGCCTATCCGAAGATCGGAAACAATGAGCTCTGAGCTCGTTCCGTAGGGTAACGTCTGGCTGTCTCGTCAGAGACTGCAGCAGATCAAACAAACAGTGAATTACAGTGAATTACACACACACACACAAACTTCATAATCCTCTCTCTAAGTATTATTCTTGTCTTGTCTTTCCTCTCCTCCTCCTCCTCCTCCACCGTCCACGTTACATTCTTGCCATGAAAACTCGAAGTTATATTCTTCTTTTTCTTTACCTTCCATTCCTAAACAAGGTGCGTCTCAGTAATTAACGTTCACTTACCGTTCACTGCTTAAAGGAAGAAATCGAATATTAAAGAAAGAAGAGCAATCAGGTATTTTCTTTTATTAATTCCTCTCTGAAATCCAATTGTTGAATTATTTACGTAGAGAGAGAGAGAGAGAGAGAGAGAGAGAGAGAGATGGCTTACTTACAAAAAAAGGAAACTGTAATGGAGTTAAATGAAATTAAAATACACAAGAAATAAAGAAAAAGGAAGTTGACTGAATAAAGAAAATAAAGATAAAGGAGATGAAAATATACAAATAAAGCAAATAGTAAAGTAAACAAACAAAACTCTGTTGTTGAGTTGCTTTATCGAGAACTGCGAAACACACACACACACACACACACACACACACACACACACACACACACACATACACATACAGAGAGAGAGAGAGAGAGAGAGAGAGAGAGAGAGAGAGAGAGATTGATGGAGGTTCCTTCTCAAAAAGGAATAAAAAAAAAAGGAAGCCCTTTTCTGTACAATCTTTTAAGAAGGTTAAGGGAAACTTTTAAACCAGGAAAAGACGGTGTTAAGAAAGAGAAGGAGGAGAAGGAGGGTTAGTGGTGGTAGGCATAATAATGATGGAGATGTTGGTAGTAGTGGTGGTGGTGATTGAGGAGGAGAAAGAGGAAAAAGAAGAAAAATAAAAATGGAGAGAAAGAAGTGTAAGAGGGTAAGAGAATAAGAAAGAAGAGGAGATAAAGGTGGAGAAGGAGGATGAGTAGATATTAGAAAAGTAGAAAGTGATTGTATTGGTGTTGAATGGAAGAGGAGATAAAAAAAAAAAAAACAAGGAGGAAGAAGAAAAGAAGGAGGAGGAGGAGGAGGTGGATGCTTAACGATGCATGTGATTGGGCGTGACGAGATCCAATTAGAAAGAAACGCGATAACAACTCTGCTTCGCGACGCCCTAATTGACCACCCACACAACGCCGCTCACCCTCCCCCTCCTCTCGCTCTCTCTCTCTCTCTCTCTCTCTCTCTCTCTCTCTCTCTCTCTCTCTCTCTCTCTCTCATAGACTTCTAACTTTTATTGATTCTTGTATTTATATATATTAGTATTAGTTATGGTAATATAATGCTATTTCAATATATTAATTTCTTCCCCATATAGCCTTGCATCTTTTATTATGTGTTATCCTGATATCTTTTTTTTTTATGTCCAACCAAGTGCTTCGCTTCATGGTAAGACTCACTGACTTGATCAAACTGCTGGGTTCTACTTACACTGATGCATCCTCCTACTGTAACTTTGCAACATAATCATATCCTATATATTTGATAACATTACAGTACCGCACTGACGTTGTAACTATTTTTTGTCCTACTGACTTGGCAACACTGCAGCTGTATCGTATTTTGCATTGGTTTGGTCCACTTTATTGTTTTGTGTTAAACTGTTTGCATAATAGATTTTACACACTGTTTGCATGCATAAAGTGTCGACGTGATTCAGCGGAGAGTTTGCTTCGTAGTATTTCTTTTCAGTCTGCTTCGTTCGTTGTGTTTCAATTCAGTCTGCTTCGTTCACACTTTCAAAGCGCGAATCACTTAAATAGAGTTCTCTTTTCTTTTTAGTGATTTTTTTTTTATTTAGTTCTTCCGATGGGTATAAAGTTATGCGTTCATTAATAAAACAATATTATTGGGTTTTCCTTTTTATTATTTTTTTTTTTTACCCTAAGATCTTCCTAGGTGCAGAATAAGGTTATCTATTTGTATACCATGTCGGCAATCCCACACGCGGTGATTCAGACAAAGCTCCAGGCATCATTCACACTCTTAGCCCCATCAGTCACTGATAGAAAAGGTGTCTCGTGTACCAGTACAGTACACCTCGGAAGTATACCTGTCCACATTATTTGTTTTGTTTTTGTTTTCAGTAGAGATAGGAAAACAGTACATG
>NC_059302.1:16884752-16912252 GCF_017591435.1 Portunus trituberculatus | reverse complement strand
GTGAAATTAATAAGCAGTAGAAGGAACAGGCGAAGAAAAAATAAGTAAGATGAGAAAGCAAATAAAAAAAAAACTGGTAAAGAGGTTTCAATACTTATCGAGCCAGGAGTGCACTCAGAAACACATTCCTCGCTTACTAAATCGTTACAATAACTACTGGGAGGTTCATGTTAGAGTGTGTGTCGGGGGAGGTATGGGTATGTGTGTGTTCCTAACGGTGTTTGCAAGGACATAGAGAGAGAATGAGGATTGAAGAATGTTTAAATTGAGCTGGAGTAAAAAAAAATAAATAGATAAGAAAACAGATAAATAAATAAATAAAAATAATAATAATAATAATAATAATAATAGTTCGAAGTCGGAATTCAACTGCAGAAATAAATAAGAGAATTGAAAAAAGGAAATAAATAAACTAGGATAAGAAGAAAAATTAAATCTAAGGTAAATTGATAAAAAAAAAATAAAAGGAAGCAAAGAGAAGTAAGTTCAAATTATTGCAGAAAAAATAAAAGTTAAAAAGGTAAACAAATTAAACGAGGATAAGAAGATAAATTAAGTTGAAATTGAAGAAATTAGTTGAGAAATGATATATTTACAATAGAAGGAAGAAAGGATAATAAAAAAATAAACTTAGAATGCTATTAATTAAGGAAAAAAGGTAAGAGAGAGGAAGGAAGGAAAAAAGAAAATTGGATATTGAGGACAATAGATTGAGAATGGAAGTTGAGGAGAAAAAAAAATTATAAGGAAAGGCAGACAAGAGAAAAGGACAAAAGGAAAATAACATAATGGGAACGAGAAAAGAAAAGAAAGGAAAGTAGAAATTAAATAAGAGAGAAAAGGAAGAATATGGTAAATGAGTAGAAACACTAAGAAGAAAAGAGATACAAAAAAAAAAGATGAGAAAGAGCGCTGCTTTGCTTGTCAGAGAGAGAGAGAGAGAGAGAGAGAGAGAGAGAGAGAGAGAGAGAGAGAGAGAGAGAGAGAGAGAGAGAGGTTGGTGACCCATGATAATAACTGGTGTCTAAGCTTACTTATTGCTCTCTCTCTCTCTCTCTCTCTCTCTCTCTCTCTCTCTCTCTCTCTCTCTCTCCAGTTTATACTTTTTTCATAATTCTCCGCAGTGCAGTTGTTACTATGCGTTGTGACTTTCTCCCTTCACTTTTCTCTTTTCTCTTTATTTTCTTCGTCTTTCTTTTGTCCCTTTTCTACTGTTTCCTCCATTTGTCTTTCCTGTCAACTTTGCTATTTTTATCTCTCTTCCTGTTTCTTCCTTTAATCTTTGATTCGTTTTTACTTCCTTCCTTTCTCTTTTTATTTAAACATGAATTAGTACAGAATACTATATACCCAAAGGCGCACTGTTGTGTGCTATCTATTAAAAGGGTACTACTAACTCTCTCTCTCTCTCTCTCTCTCTCTCTCTCTCTCTCTCTCTCTCTCTCTCTCTCTCTCTCTCTCTCTCTCTCTCTCTTAGACAAAGGGTACCGGAGCGGGAGAGTTGCATGATGTAAGGGAGAAAGTTTAAACTGAGCAAGGGTGTTGCTGCTTGCTACCTCCTTTCCTTCCTGAGAAAGAGGCTGAAGACAGTCAGTCAGAGGAGAGGAGTTGATGAAACGAAAAGCCTTTGATTCCACCCTATCGTGAGTGGAACTCCCAAAACATGCGAAGAATACTTCATACAAGGACGGATAAGGCCCTTGTACAAAGTTAGCAGTTGGAGGGGCGAGAAAAAATGGCGGAGACGCCTCTGAATGCATCAGGGTGGATACAAAGGGTGAATGAAAAATGGAGGAAAAGAAAGAGAAAGAATGGGAGTGTACAGGCAGTGTCGTGTGTGTGTGTGTGTGTGTGTGTGTGTGTGTGTGTGAGAGAGAGAGAGAGAGAGAGAGAGAGAACAGGTGTGCTTTGGGGATCGAACAGGTAGCAACCCGGAACACAAACAGACGTGGCCAGCGAGCCCCACAAAGACCATCTTCCCCCAGGGGCCGCAGACACTTACACGGACGGACAGACCTGACAAACAAAGACAGACGGCGGCAGCTTGGGTGGGAAGGCGCCCACCCATCCTCTGAACCCACCCACTGAACCCAACCCACAAAATTTACCTACCCATATTTTGGTGAGGGTGAAAAATTATGAGCATTGTTTTTTTACTTGTATCCTTTAAATCTGGTAAAGTTACAGGATATGGTTGATAGATGGCGTGATTTTACTTAAGAAAAAAAGGGGTTACTTCAGTAATTGTAGTGAATGAATATGTCTCCTTTATTTATTTTGTTTGATTTATTTGCAAGGCAAATAAATCCTCTCTCTCTCTCTCTCTCTCTCTCTCTCTCTCTCTCTCTCTCTCTCTCTCTCTCTCTCTCTCTCTCTCGTACGTGATGATTAATCGGTTTTGCAATGAGTTTCCGTCCTGACTGACTGGATGTGTAAAGTGAACGTTGTTAAAGTGTGTGTGAATATTGCCATTGTCTACTTTCCTCACCCGTAAATATCTAACGTTTGTGTGTGTCTGTGTGTGTGTGTGTGTGTGTGTGTGTGTGTGTGTGTGTGTGTGTGTGTGTGTGTGTGTGTGTGTGTGTGTGTGTGTGTGTGTGTGTGTGTGTGTGTGTGCGTGCGTATGTGTGTGTGCGCTTCTCTTTCATTCTTTATTTACATGTAAGTTGGTTTTAGTTATGAATGTTGATAAAGTATATTGTGAATATTATTTTGATTTTTCGCTTGAAAATATCTAACATTTCTTTCTGTTTCTTTCCAGGTATGGTGAGCTGGGCGAGACAGGATGGGACAGATGTGCTAAGTTAAGTTAATGAGAACAGGCGGGTAAGGTGATTTTTACTGGTGTTAATTTCCCTTGATATTCAGAGCTGTATTGAAGAATTTTTTTGTATTAAACATGCATGGATGAAAACTAAGAAATTTTATGACTGTCTTATGTAAATTAAACGTAGAATTCTCATTAACTATTAGAATTATGAAAATATTTTTGCATTTTATCTAAGTTTATCTAAGTTAACAGAAATGACTAGCTCTTCGTATTATTCTCTTTCCTATTTCAGAATCCTTGTTAAACTATTAGAATAGTATAAATATCTTTTCAAACTTAGAATCATGAACATTTATTTGCAAACTCCACAGATATAACTAGTCGTGTAATTGTGACAGTCTTTCCTATTTCTGAATCTTTATTAAATTCATAGAATCTTGGAAGCACCCTTGCAAACATCAATAACTTCCACTAGAAACTGTATACTACTAAATTCATGAAAACTCCCTTACAAACTTCAAAATCTTTCGCTAGAACCTGTAAAATCCTATAAGCATGAAAACTTATTTCCAAACTCCAATAGATACCACTAGAACATATTGAATGCAAGAGATAGGACACACCAGCAAGTCTGACAACAGCTTGTTAGATTAAGACTACACAATGTTTAGTATTATGCTTTTTGGCACGTGAGAAAGCATCATTGTGTTGGATCATTCTTCGGTATCACACTCGATAAGCTTGAAGACTCTTACTCTCTTCTAACCCCTCTCATCTACCCCTCTTCTCCTCATCTCTCCTCTCTCTTCCTTTCCCTCTCCACTCATCTCTCCTCTCTCCCCTCCCTTCCCTGATGTCTCGTACCGCCTCTTAAACACGTCCCTGTCTCTCACCTCCTTGTGGCCGCTCCAGTCTATCGCTTATTTTGTCCCGAAGGTGGCGCTGACGGCGGATTAGATGCTTAAGAATGGCTCTCTCTCTCTCTCTCTCTCTCTCTCTCTCTCTCTCTCTCTCTCTCTCTCTCTCTCTCTCTCTCTCTCTCTACGTTCCACCGCATCATTTGGACCGACTTTTTAATCATCTGTCTCCTTTGGTTGTGAGAAATATCCGTCAGCTTCTATTTTCTTTTCTTCTTCTCTTCCTCTTCTTTTTCCCAACTTTCCTATCCTATTTCCCATTCCTCTCTTTCACTACTTTTTCCCTCTCCTCTCTCGCACTGTCTTCCTTCTCTTCCCTTCCAACGCTCTTTATCTCTTTTCTCCATTTTCTCTCTTTCTTTGCTTCTCCTTTCTTCTTCCTTTTTTTCCACATTTCTCCTTCCGCTTTCCCTCCTCCTATTCTTTTCTTTCCTCTTACCGTCCTTCCCTTCTTCCCTCCCTAGCTCTCACCCTTCCTATCCTCCTCTCTGGATCTACCTCTTTTCTTCCTCCATCCCCTTTCTGTTCCCTCTTTATCGGTCTCTGCTTCTCCTTTCCTCCCTTTCTCTCTTCCTTTACTCTTACCTCCCTAAGTATATCTCTCTTCTTCCTCCCTCTCTCTACGAGTACTCTCCATCCCTTCATCCCTCCTACTTCCCTCCATCTCCTCCCTACTTCCATATTCTCAGCCTATCGCTCAGCCCCTTCCCAATTTTCCTCCTTCCACAACGCTGTCTTAGCCGCCTGTCTAGCTCCCCTTCCCTCTCTTTGTCTACTCTTTCTGTCTTGTCGCCTCTCACGCCCCGTCTGCCGCGCCTCTCAGCGCCTCACTCACTCACACCCACTCAAGCCTGAAGCACGACTGTTAGTGGTCGAGAGAGAGAGAGAGAGAGAGAGAGAGAGAGAGAGAGAGAGAGGGTGGGTTGGAGACATAGGACAGCTTAATCTTAATACAGTACCACAGGTATACAAAAACATAGTAGCAACTAAAGTAACAATGAAGAATCTTTGTTGTTAATTCGGATTTCCATAATTTATTAGAGCTTACGTAAATGTAGATGTATTATGTAGTGTGTGTGTGTGTGTGTGTGTGTGTGTGCGTATGTGTGTGTGTGTGTGTGTGTGTGTGTGTGTGTGTGTGTGTGTGTGTGTGTGTGTGTGTGTGTGTGTAGATAAGAAATATTCATCTTCTTCTAAACCCTCTGTTGCGTAACCTTTCTCTTACTTTTCCTTATCATCGCCTCTTTAACACTTGAAGCCGTCATTTTTTTTTTCTTTATTATCTCTTTCTAAATTCTCTTATCTTTTCTTATACTGTTCTGAATTCAAACTCTCACTTCACCTTCAGTTATCCTCTTTAACTCTTCCTTTTAAACTCTCACAAACTCTTATCTCTCTCTCTTTCTCTAAACTCTTCTCTTATCTCTCTTTTTACTTTCCTCATAAACTCTGAAATTCCTTACGTACCTTGCAAACTTCACTCTTAAACACTCTTTTAAATATCTCAAAATTCTATCTTTTTTTTCAACTTTCCTCGTATCTCTTATTATATTTTCCTCCTCTTACTCAACTATCTTCTTAAACTTCTCATGAAATCTCCTCTTCTCTCTTCAACTGCTCTTCTTATTCCTTTCTTATATCCTCCTCTTAAACTCAGCACACTCTTATCTATTTTCTTTCAAAACTTCTCTTATCTTTGCTCTCCTTATACTACCACATTCCTTATCTCTATTGTAAAGCTTCACCTTATCCAAACTCCTTACTTTCTCTAAAACCCTCTCATCTTTTAAATCCCTCTTACTCTTCTCTTCATCTATATTCTAAAATATTCTCTTATTTTCATATCTATTGAAATTCTTCTCTTTTAACTTCTACATATATGTTAGTTCTCGTGGCTTGAAATGATTATCGGCAGCACCATCTGGTCTGGTTTCTCTCTCTCTCTCTCTCTCTCTCTCTCTCTCTCTCTCTCTCTCTCTCTCTCTCTCTCTCTCTCTCTCTCTCTCTCTCCTGTGTGTGTATGTGTGTGTGTGTAATTCATCTCGGTCGCCTGCTGGTCATCCAGCCAGTCTTCCCCATTACGGAGCGAGCTCAGAGCTCATAGACCGATCTTCGAGTAGGACTGAGACCACAACACACTCCACACACCGGGAAAGCGAGGCCACAACCCCTAGAGTTACATCCCGTACCTATTTACTGCTAGGTGAACAGGGGCCACACATTAAGAGGCTTGCCCATTTGCCTCGCCCCCCGGGATTCGAAACCGGCCCTCTCGATTGTGAGTCGAGCGTGCTAACCACTACACTGCGCGTGTGTGTGTGTGTGTGTGTGTGTGTGTGTGTGTGTGTGTGTGTGTAATTCCGGGTCGTGCAGAGGCGGTGGTGGTTGTGTCAGGGTCGTGAGTCTGTGAATTAGCGCCGTCGTGATTAGGTAATTAGTGTCAGAGAGAAAAGGAGAAATACTTTATGAAGCTTTATTGTATTTTGTTTTCTTCTCTCTTGTTTTTCTTGCTTTGTGTTATCTTCAGAAGCTGCACTTTGGTTTCATGGGTTTTTTTTTTTTTTCTTTTTCTACCTTTTTTTCTTTCATATTTTTTTTCTTGTTTATTCACTCTTTCCTCTTCTTTTCGTGTTCTTCAATATGTTTTCTTTCTTTATGTTTGTTTTTGTCTTTCTATGTATCTGTCATTCTCTCTTTTTCTTTTCTTTCTTTCTCTCCTTACTTTCATTCTATCTTTAATGCCACGAATTATTCTTTTCTTTTCCCTTTCTCCCTTTCCTTATTTCTTTGTTTCTTCATTTTTTCGTTCTTTCTTGATCTTTCCTTCGTAGTTTTAAACGAAAAATCTTTCTTTTTTTCCATCCTTTCTTTCTTGCTTCCTTCCTTCCTCTTTTCCTTCCTTCTTTCTTTCCTTCCTCCCTCCTTTCCTTCTTTCCTCCCTTCCTTCTTCATTTTTCTTTCCCTCTTCTTTTTCTGTTTTTTTTTTCTCTCTCTCTGGCATACGTAAAAAAATATATAATTATAAAAAGGACTCAATATTTTCAATGTTTATATTTACATGCAATTTGCTCGCTCAGGTTATGAAGGGCAAAATATTGTATAGGATAAGGTAACTTTGATTAATTGGAAAAGTTTCAACTGCCAACAAGAAAAGAAAACGTTTCATAGCGGCGACGGCTCTCAACTTCATGATTAAAGGGATCATTTTCATAATCGACTTTTCTTTCTCCTTCTTTATTCATTATTTTATTCCTATTATTTCAGTTTCCTTAATTAATTTTTCGAGGAGCGATTCTTTTCTTTTGCGTGTGTATATGTTTTTTTGTTTAATGATAGTACTAGTAGTAGTAGTAGTAGTAGTAGTAGCAGCAGCAGCAGCAGCAGCAGCAGCAGCAGCAGCAGAAGCAGCAGCAGCAGCATTATCATCATCATCAGCAGCAGCAGCAGCATTATCATCATCTGCAGCAGCAGCAGCAGCAGTAGGAGTAGTAGTAGTTGTTGTAGTAGTAGTAGTAGTAATAGTAGTATCAATAGCAAGAGTAATGGTAAAAGCTCCTAAAAATAAATATTATCCCTGTACCTCGCGTCTGGGAAAGTTGAGCACGCTTTTAGGCGGTGTTCTCCAAAAGTTTCGTTCCTTTAGCCATTACTCCACCTAACTTTCGTTCTCTTAGCCTTGTCCGCGCGCAGGATTTTAAATTCACTCCCTAAACAAATAAAGAAAGGAGTGAACCAAGAAAGGAAGGAACTGGAACAGTGAAGAAGAGAAACAGAGAGGAAAATGTAAAGGATATGGGGCAGGAACAAATACGCACTGAGAATTTCAAGATGGAACTGATTTGAAACTTCTTTTATATCTGCAATCATGAAAAAACTAAAATACCATTTGAGAAGTAGGAGTGTTAAGCTTCAGATAAGGACCGTAAATGGAAGTTCAGACAAAAAGAAGGAAAGAAGCTTACGGAATAGCATTGTTATATGACTTCTATACATTTCAATCCTTCCACTAGTACCTCAGTTCACATCCGAATTCTGAGACATTGGTAGAGACACAAAGAGGAAAACACGTTAACTACACAGTACATACTTTTGTTCACGAATTTTCTCTCCCGGTGACAATCTATAATGAACGTATTACCATTTACACGATCGTTCTTGAAAGTGGGAGGGAAGTACAAACGAAAAGAACATACACTACACATTGCATGTTTTTTTTTTTTTTCATAAATTCTCTCTCTCTCTCTCTCTCTCTCTCTCTCTCTCTCTCTCTCTCTCTCTCTCTCTCTCTCTCTCTCTCTCTCTCTCTCTCTCTCTCTCACACACACACACACACACACACACACACACACACACACACACACACACACACACACTTCTGCTATGGACGAGACTATCTACTCCGACACAGGCGATGAGTCGGGTACCCACCGCCTACTAAAAAAATATAACACCATCCAGTGCCTGAAAACACTCAAACTGTTTCGGAATCGTGGATCAAAAGCCGATGGAAGTGTGGTTCGTCCCATCAGGGTTATAGTTATAGACAAAACCAGCAAGCGGAAGTAAGGAAATACACGCGAGTAGAAATCCCTCGCCTGTGGGTTCAATCTTTCCTCCCTCCTCCTGTCCAACGTGACTTCCCTAATAAATGAAATGGACGAGTTGATTGTGTCGGTAAGATCAACCCGTGCGGACATTGTGGTGATCACTGAAACGTGGCAAATACTACCTGAAGTCTGCAAGGTGCAAGACTTTCAACTCTTCTACCATCTCAGGTCAGAGCGAAGAGGGGGGAGTGACGGTTTATTGCCGATCCACCTTCAGCCCCTCACACCTCCTGGTGGTTGTCCCTCCCCCCAGTGGAGGCTCTGTGGGTACGTGTGACTCCATCCTCCCACCCTCGAGATACAGCCTTTATTATCCTCTGTGTCGTATACCACCGTCCACGTGTTCCCACAGCACAACTACTTACTGAGCACATCATAAGCACGGCTGATACTCTCAGGATGAAGTATCCTGTTTCTAAGCTGATTATTTGTGGGGATTTTAACAGACTAGATGTGAGTGAAATACTACATTAGCTACACCTAACGCAAATCGTTGGATTCCCCACCCACCAACAAGCAAAACTCGACCTTATCATGACTGACCTAACTCACTGCTACTCGCCCCGCCCCCTCCACCCTGCCGCTACCCCCAATGGGACGCAACACACACCTCTTTATTCTGTGGTTGCCTACCCCACCACCTCGCCGCAGTACTCAAAGGTCATCAATACTTACCGACCTATGCCCGACTCTGCCCTCAGGGGGTTTGGGCAATGGGTAACACAACACCCTTGGGACGAGGTGTTGGAAATGGAAAACGTACACACCAAGTGGCACAATTTTGTTACCACTACAACGAAAGCCTTTCACTGCTACTTCCAAGCAAAGAGCGTTACAGTGCACCCATCTGATGCCCCGTGGATAACACCCCGCATTAAAAGGCTCATTAAGCAGAGGAACTGAGCCTTTCATACTTGCCCAATCTAACAGGAAACTAAGGAACAAAGTGATATGGGAGATAAAGATAGCGAAAACAAGTCATTACCCAAACAGAATTCACCAACTCAAACTTACCAACAACAGACAGTGGTATGATAAGGTTAAGGCTTTGTGCGGTCTACAAAAGCAGTCCCTTCCTCTTCCTTGTACAGTACCTCACACCTCCCCACTGACGTAGCGGCGGACAAGATAAACTCTCACTTCACCACCATCTGTCAAACCTTCCCACCCCTCCACTCCTCTCCTCTCAGTTCCTACCTCACTGCTCCCTCCTCCTCCTCCTCCCACCGTCCAGGTGATGGATGTTTACAAGAGAATTCTAAAACTCAAGCCTTGGTCCACCACTCCCAGTGATCTACCCATTAAGATTTACAAAGAATTTGGTCCAGAACTACCCACGTCTCTCTGCTCAATAACAAATGCATCCCTCTCTTAGCAATCATGCCCCGTTGACCGGAAAACATCATTTGTCACACCCATCCAAAAACTATCAGCCCGCAGTCACTCAATGACCTCTGGCCACTCGCTATCACACCCATCCCTAGCCTCAATTGTGAAGACTTTCTGTTGGATTGGGCATACAACAAAATTAGTAACTCCGTAGACATTCAGCAATTTGGCAACATAAGAGCCACCTCCACCTCTCACTACCTAATCAGCTTCCTTGACTTCATTCACAATTACCTGGATAAATGAAACAGCTCTCTCGCTGTCGCTTTTGTGAACTTCAGGAAAGCTTTTGATCTGGTTGACCACACTGTTGTCATCAACAAAGACATCAGTCTGGGTCTTCCCTCTCACCTGACAGCATGGCTGGCCGACTTCCTCACGGGACGCCGACAAGCTATTCATTTACAGAAACATACATCCTCTTACCAACAACTAACGTGTGGAGTCCCTCAGCGCACCAAGATGGGTCCACTCTGTTTCTTGATACTGATTACAGACGCTCTGACAAACATCTCTCATCGCTGGAAATACGTGGACGACTGCACCGTGGGAGTGCCAATCGACAACAAAAACCCAGACTACTTAGCACTTCAAACAACGCTGGACAATGGACAAACTACAGGAATGATCGGTGGAGAGTAGGATGACAATCAACCACACCAAAACTGTGGTAATGGATGTCTGCATCTCCTCGCGGCAGTCCCCGCACCCCCTGACCTCTCCCAGGGCCCTCATCCCTTCCAAGTGGTTTGACGGCCAAGCTGCTTGATGTCACAATGGACGACAAGCTGACATGGAAGTTATGCGTTACTGCCACAGTGAGGTCGGAGGCCTACAGACTCTACATGATGCGCAGATTTAAGTCACTGGGCATACCAACAGATGAGTTAAAAGAGATATACCTCACCTTTAATTTGCCCAGACTCATGTTTGCTTCACCAGTGTGGTCTTCTCCCTCACCTCCACTCAACAGCAATAAATGAAGGATGTGGAAAAGAGGGCATGTGGGATTTTCCTTCGCACTGCCTACACTAATTACAAACACGCCCTAACCACCCTGAGCTTCCCCAGACACCGAGAAGCCCTCATCAGGCTGGGTAGAGGTCTGTTGTGTCACTCACGGCTTCGACATCTCCTTCCCCCTAACGCCCCCTGACCAGCCCACGCCACACGTCATAACAATGTGGTTATGCCCATAAGGGCTCCTCAAACCAACCGTTATCAACACAGTGCGATCCCCAACATAGTGCGAGCCATAAACTATTAAGCCTACCCCAATCCCCATATGTATATTTTCAGTATGTATGTACTGCAGTTCCTAATAAACCGTATATTATTATTATTATTATTATTATTATTATTATTATTATTATTATTATTATTATTAATAATAATTATTATTATTATTACACACACACACACACACACACACACACACACACACACACACACACACACACACACACACACACACACAGACGGAACAGTGAAGAAATTGCATAGAAAAAAGAAAGATTAGCAGGTGAGGCAGAGTCAGGGAGGGAAAAATTCGAGTAAATATGATGGTAAGAATAAATAGTGCATGTGAATATAATGTAGAAATGAACGATACATAGATGAGAATAATTAAAAGGAAAGAAATAAAAATTGAGATTATGACAGCTATAAGAGAGAGAGAGAGAGAGAGAGAGAGAGAGAGAGAGAGAGAGAGAGAGTCAGTACACTTTCAGGTTGTCACGAGTCGATCAAGTCACGTTGTTATAAATCGTTCTCAAGAATATAATATAGAGGATCTGAACCTGTCTTTTAAACTTCCTCCTCTCCCTCCTTAACTTGCAAGACGACACGTTGAAATGTTATACTGATGTTAATATGATAAGTGAGAAGAGGAAAGACATGAAATATGATGAGGCAGAGAGAGAGAGAGAGAGAGAGAGAGAGAGAGAGAGAGAGAGAGAGAGAGATTGTTCATGAAAGTTTTCTCATGCATACATTTTCTTCAATTTCCCATTTTTATACATTACACGATCAGATTTCTTCCATTTTCCTTACGTTTATATTTAAGTATTATAAAGAAGTAAAAGAAAGGTATTTAGGATGATTCTCTCTCTCTCTCTCTCTCTCTCTCTCTCTCTCTCTCTCTCTCTCTCTCTCTCTCTCTCTCTCTCTTTCCGTACAATGTCATCACGTGTTTCGAGAAAATTTAACTCGGGGTTCGGAGTTGAGCCTCGTAAAGCTTCCTTAGATTAGTTCCTTCGCCTTGTGAAGTGTAAAGGAGGAAAAGGAGGAGGAGGAAGAGGAAGAAGAAGGGAGAACAAAGATGGAAAAGAAGGAGGGACTAGAGGAGTTCAGAGTCTCTTAATGTGATTTGTTTAAGAGTTTCGAAGCTTTGCGAGTGTCACGTTGAATCGTTCTAGTTTTCTCCTTTTTGTGTATGTGTTTTATTTTTATTTTTTAAGGAAAGACTAAAATGAAGAATAAAGAGAACAGAGGAGTTGAATCTCTTAATGTGATTCGAGTAGGAGATCGGAAGCTTCGGATATGTCACTTTGAATAGTTTCAGTTTTTATCGTTTTTTTTTTTTTGTGGCTTTTCTTTAAAGATGATATCAAATGATGAAAAAATATACAGTAGAGGAGTTTAGAGTGCTCCTGGCAAGAGATTCGAGCTTCGGGAACGTCGTTTTTTAATCGTTGCAGTTTTTTTTATTATTATTTTGTAATGTAATTTTTATAATGTGTATTGTCATCTGAATATCTCCCACCGCCAATGAGGGTCTGTTAATGCTCCAACTCCGGAAATATAAAGAGAATTTCATGGTTTTTAGTTTTTTTTTTTTTTTTTTGTGTGTGTGTAGGAAACTGAGTATTTTAGTTTGATCTGTCAAGTGGAAGAGAAAAGTTAGTTCATTGGCTGACAAAGTTGATCCGCTCTCCTCCAGCGCTCTCTCTCTCTCTCTCTCTCTCTCTCTCTCTCTCTCTCTCTCTCTCTCTCTCTCTCTATTGGTCTCCGCGATCCGAGGCACTGTTTGGCTCTTCGCGGACGATTACCTACTCAGATCGTGAACTGCCCTCATCCTTAGTTTGTTTGTTTTTCTCCACTTGAATTTACTTTATTTTCGAATGTTTGGTTTGTTTATTACATTTATTTTTTTGCGTTTTTACTGAATGTTTTTTTCTATTTTTCTTTCATGTTGATGTTCTTGCATGCATTTCTTGTGTTGGTGATGATGGCACTAGTAATGGTGCTGGTAAAGATTGTGGTAGTTGTTGGTTAATGATAGTGTGTGTGTGTGTGTGTGTGTGTGTCCTGATCTCTTGACAAGTAAGGAAAACACACACACACACACACACACACACACACACACACACACACACACACACACACACACACACACACACACATCAAAATTTAAAAGCAAAATGGGAACTCATTGTTATGCCTCAGAGTCCCCTTCTGGGGAGGGGACCAAAAATGTCCCCAGGTCGGACGCCCATCTTGATAACAACCCCAAATGCCTTGACACCTCCCTCAACTTTTTCTACATTAACTTCTGCAACATTAGCGGTCTTAGATCTAATTTTCAATCTGTAGAAGACCAACTCTCCTCTACTAAACCTTATTTTCTTCTCCTCACCGAAACACAGCTGTCTGAGTCAACTGACAGTAGCCCCTTCTCTGTTCCCTCCTACTTTCTCTATTCTCATTTTCATTCCAAAGCTGGATGTTGCGTCTATGTATGCAACGACTTAACTTGCTCTCGTGCCCACGCTCTTGAATCTTCCGAGTTTTCCACCATCTGGCTACGACTTAACAGTCACTCTCAAACTAAATTCATCTGTGCTGTTTATCTCTCCCCTAACTCTTCTGACTATAGTAAATTCTTCGACTACTTAACTTCCAAAGTGGAGCACATTCTGTCCCTCTACCCTTTCGCTGAGATTTCCATTCTTGGAGATTTCAATGTTCACCACCAGCTTTGGCTTTCATCTCCCTTCACTGACCATCCTGGTGAACTAGCCTTCAACTTTGCTATCCTCCATGACCTAGAGCAACTGGTACAACACCCTACCTGTATTCCTGACCGTCTTGGAGACACGCCCAACATTCTTGATCTCTTCCTCACCTCTAATCCTTCTGCTTATGCTGTCACCCTTTCATCTCCGTTGGGCTCCTCCGATCACAATCTCATTTCTGTATCTTGTCCTATTTCTCCAATCCTCCACAGGATCCCCAAAGCGAAGGTGCCTCTGGCGTTTTGCCTCTGCCAGTTGGGGGACCTGAGGAGGTATTATGCTGATTTTCCTGGAATGATTACTGCTTCCGTGTCAGAGACCCATCTCTTTGTGCTGAACGCATAACAGAGGTGATAGTGTCTGGCATGGAGGCGTACATTCCTCATTCTTTTCTCAACCTAAACCTTCTAAACCTTGGTTTAACTCAGCCTGTTCTCGTGCTATACATGATAGAGAGGTTGCCCACAAAAGGTACTTGAGCCTTCCATCTCCTGAATCTCATGCACTTTATATCTCTGCCCGAATCATGCCAAGTCTGTTCTTCAACTTGCCAAACACTCTTCATAAATAGAAAATGTCAAAATCTTTCAAACTCAAACTCCTCGTGACTTCTGGCATCTAGCCAAAAACATCTCAAATAACTTCACTTCTTCATCTTTCCTCCTTTATTTCATCCTGATGGCACCACTGCCATCTCTTCTGTCTCTAAAGCTGAACTCTTCTCTCAAACCTTTGCTCACAACTCCACCTTGGACGATTCTGGGCTTGTCCTCCTCTCCTCCTCCCTCTGACTATTTCATGTCTACAATCAAAATTCTTCGTAATGATGTTTTCCATGCCCTTGCTGGCCTAAACCCTCGGAAGGCTTATGGACCTGATGGGGTCCCTCCTATTGTTCTCAAAAACTGTGCTTCCGTGCTTGCACCTTGCCTGGCCAAACTCTTCCAACTTTGTCTATCGACTTCTACCTTTCCTTCCTGCTGGAAGTTTGCCTACATTCAGCCTGTTCCTAAAAAGGGTGACCGTTCCAATCCCTCAATCTAAAGTTTTTGAATCTATCCTGAATAGGAAGATTCTCAAACATCTGTCACTTCACAATCTTCTGTCTGATCGCCATTATGGCTTCCGTTAAGGTCGCTCTACTGGTGATCTTCTGGCTTTCTTTACTGAGTCTTGGTCATCCTCTTTTAGAGATTTCGGTTTAACTTTTGCTGTAGCGTTAGACATATCAAAAGCTTTTGATAGAGTCTGGCATAAAGCTTTGATTTCCAAACTGCCCTCCTACGGCTTCTATCCTTCTCTCTGCAACTTTATCTCAAGTTTCCTTTCCGACCGTTCTTTTGCTGCTGTGGTAGACGGCCACTGTTCTTCTCCTAAATCTATTAATAGTGGTGTTCCTCAGGGTTCTGTCCTGTCACCCACTCTCTTTCTATTATTCATTAATGACCTTCTTAACCAAACTTCTTGCCCTATCCACTCCTACGCTGATGATACCATCCTACATATTTCCACGTCCTTTCAGAGACGTCCAACCCTTCAGGAAGTCAACAGATCACGCAGGGACGCCACAGAACGCCTGACTTCCGATCTTTCTAAGATTTCCGATTGGGGCAGAGAAAATCTAGTAGTTTTCAATGCCTCAAAACTCAATTCCTCCATCTATCAACTCGACACAACCTTCCAGACAACTATCCCTCTTCTTCAATGACACTCAACTGTCTCCTCTTCCACAATGAATATCCTCGGTCTGTCCTTTGCTCATAATCTTAACTGGAAACTTCACATCTCATCTCTTGCTAAAACAGCTTCTATGAAGTTAGGTGTTCTGAGGCGTCTCCGCCAGTTTTTCTCGTCCCTCCAACTGCTTATTCTGTATAAGGGCCTTATCCGTCCCTGTATGGAGTACTCTTCGCATGTTTGGGGGGGTTCCAGTCACACAGTTTTACTAGATAGGGTGGAATCTAAAGCTTTTCGTCTCATCAACTCCCCTCCTCTGACTAACTGTCTTCAGCCTCTTTCTCACCGCCGAAATGTTGCATCTCTTTCTATCTTTTATCGCTATTTTCATGCTAACTGTTCTACTGATCTTGCTAACTGCATGCCTCCCCTCCTCCTGCGGCCTCGCTGCACAAGGCTTTCTTCTTCCTCTCATCCCTATTCTGTCCAACTCTCTAAGGCAAGAGTTAACCAGTATTCTCAATCATTTATCCCTTTCACTGGTAAACTCTGGAACTCCCTCCCTGCATCTGTATTTCCGACTTCCTACAACTTGTCTTCTTTTAAGAGGAAGGTATCGAGGCATTTGTTCCCCAATTTTGGCTGACGCTTTCCCACTTTTTAGAGAGCCAGCACTCAAGTGGGCTTTTTTTTTATATTTTCTTTTTTTTGCCCTTGGCTGGTCCTCTCCCCTACATAAAACACACACACACACACACACACACACACACACACACACACACACACACACACACACACACACACACCCGGTAGCTCAGTGGTTAGAGCGCTGGCTTCACAAGCCAGAGGACCGGGGTTCGATTCCCCGGCCGGGTGGAGATATTTGGGTGTGTCTCCTTTCACGTGTAGCCCCTGTTCACCTAGCAGTGAGTAGGTACGGGATGTAAATCGAGGAGTTGTGACCTTGTTGTCCCGGTGTGTGGTGTGTGCCTGGTCTCAGGCCTATCCAAAAATTGGAAATAATGTGCTCTGAGCTCGCTCCGTAGGGTAACGTCTGGCTGTCTCGTCAGAGACTGCAGCAGATCAAACAGTGAACAGTGAACACACACTTTGAACATCACCTACACCACCCACAGAAACCATCGCACACCACCACCACCACAGCAAGGCCGCCGCAATGCCTCGCCATCAAATAGAATATAGATGACTGGATTAGAATTTAGATGTTCTCATTAGTGATTGATTTCGTATGTGTGTGTGCGCGCGCGCACACACACACATACACACACACATGTGTGTGTGTGTGTGTGTGTGTGTGTGTGTGTGTGTGTGTGTGTGTGTGTGTGTGTGTTATAGAGAGAAAACTTAGATAATAATATGCAAACAAACCCACAAACTCAACACAAACACCACAAAACAAACCACTACACCAAATTAATAACAAATCTAAGTAAAAACAGTAATAAAACACAAGCAACACTGATACAAACAGATCTCCACTAATTAGTTACTAACTCGCTTCTACCCACCTACTCATCCACCCGCCTACTCATTCCCCGTTAAGAAATGGAGACACCTGCAGCTCTCATTAAGGATGGCGCAAGCGGGCCAGGCAACACACCCTCACCTGCCTCACCTGGCACGGTAATTAGGAGAGTCATTAGAGGACACGTGAATGTCGATTACGGAGTTTCCTTCACCTTCATCGATAAGCTCAAAAGTTCTAATTGGCTGAGAGAGAGAGAGAGAGAGAGAGAGAGAGAGAGAGAGAGAGAGAGAGAGAGATAGGGTACCAGAGGAATAAAGTTATGGAGCAAAGAGAAAGACAGATAGACAGACAGACAGATTGACATACAGGCAGACAAACAGATATGCAGGCAAGCAGTCAGATATTTTCTATTAATTATGGCATTTTTTCAAGTTGCGATTACTTAAAGAAAGAAACAATATTTTTAGAGATAAAAAGGAATCATTTGAGTTTTCTTTCACTCATACAATTTCCGAATGAAAGATTATTATGTTTTTTATAGACTTTGAATAAACAGTAGATCTTATAATAGTTCTTAAATAAATAGTGGGCATTATTGTTTAAACTCCCCTTGAAAGTATCTATTCCCACTAATCCTTATTCAAAATTTTCCTTGTTTATTATTTCCAGCCTTAATAAAATTTTAGTCATCATTATATGTTCATCTATTTGTTTATGTATTTATTCATTTGTCACTATTGCTTTATTTATTCATTCTTATTTTTACAATGCTAATATTTTAGGCGACATATCATAACGTTTTAAATTAAATATTTTGACCTATTTAGACAATATTTTGTATTTCTGCAGTCGGTAAATATTACCAGACAAAAAAAAAAAGAAAAAAAAGTATAAACGTAAAAACAAAACATAATATACAGGAGAGAAAAGAAGCAAAGCGCGTTAAAATGAAAGAGAAAATTACAAACGAACAGGGAAAACAGAAGCAAGTAAAGAAAGAAAACAAAAAATTTAAAAATTGAACAAGAAATTCGCTTTGTACATACGATGGAGGAAAAAAAGAAAGAAATACGAAAACAACAACAAAAGTCAGTTTGTTAAAAGTAAGGGACGGAACTCACGGGGCAGAGGAAAAACGACTGAAAAGAATGACTGAAGCTAATTATTCAGATGATGAAAATATGAATGGAAATTAAAACGTGTAACAACAGCAACAGTAATAAACATAAGGAAGTCAGTTTGGTGTAAAAAAAATGGACATACAACTTACAGAGAGAGAGAGAGAGAGAGAGAGAGAGAGAGAGAGAGAGAGAGAATTAATTCAAGTATAGAGGAGCAAAATGCGAATATGAAAGCACTGGGACGATTGCAATAACGCAAGAAAATTTATTAAAAAGTAGCACAAAAACATTTACTAAAGAGAAAATTATTCAGGAAAGAATTAAAACAGAAGTAAATTCATTTCGATTCGTGAAGAGACAAAATACAAATATGAAATCTAACAGCTCCAATAACATAAGAAAATCAGTTAAAAAACATAAACCTTACAAATAGAAAGTAATAATAAAAAACTAAAATTCAGAAAGCGACAGACTTCAAAATATGTAAAGAAGAGTTACAGAAATTCAAGCCATTCCGAGAAGCAGTGAGTTGCAGTGCACACGAGGTAGAGAGGAAAGGGAAAAAAAGGAAAAGATGGAATAAAGTGTGGCCACCGGGGAAATTTAATGCAGAAAGGGGAAGGAGAAACAGTGAAGTAGCTCGTCGGGCAGGACGAAAATATGGTCAACTTGTTTATAGTGAAGCGTGAAAGAGAGAGAGAGAGAGAGAGAGAGAGAGGAGGGAGGGGAGGGGAATAATCCCCACACACAAAAAAAGAAAAATTGTTGGAGAAAATAAATATTAATATGAAGTGACAAAATAATCATCTAAACTGCTGGAAAATAAAAGAAAAAAAAAAGTAACGAAAGTTCCATTTATTTTAAGTGGAGCATAAAGGAAATTTCAGCCTGTGTTTTCTTTTTCGCAACTGTATGAAAGTTGAAAATATATGAGAAATTAATGAAATTATATGAATGAGAATAATGGGGAAAGAAAAAATATTTGTTTGTTTTGGAAGATTAGGTAGCTTTTCAAAACAGATGGAAGATAAGAACAGTAATGATAGATATGTAGTAAGACGGAGTATGTCAATGTAATAAGATACAAAGTAGATGATAGCGATAAGAATGACGTTCAAAAGAAAAACATGATGATACGGAAAATATAAGAATAATAATAATATCATGAAGAAGAGGACTTACATAAAAGACAACAACAATAAGAACAATTACAATAACAATAACAACAACAACAACAACAACAACAACAACAACAACAACAACAACAACAACAACAACAACAACAACAAAATAATATTAATAGCAATAGACGATAGAATGAAATAGTAAACAGAACAGTAAGTCAGTAGATAAAAATCTGTTAATTATGGAAGATAGAGGTGGAGAAATAGAAGAAATAAGAAAGAGAAGAGTAAAAAACAAAAAAAAAACAATAGGAGGAGGAGACAAAAAAAAAGGTGCGAAAATATGTGACTATGTGTGTATGTGTGTGTGTGTGTGTGTGTGTGTGTGTGTGTGTGTGTGTGTGTGTGTGTGTGTGTGTGTGTCTATCTGTTTGTCTGTCTGTCTGTCAATAGGCTGCCCCAGGACAACACGATCACAATACTGCTTAATAATGCATGTCCGACCCATGCAGCACGTTCTATTGTCCCGCTTGATGGAGAGAGAGAGAGAGAGAGAGAGAGAGAGAGAGAGAGAGAGAGAGAGAGAGAGAATATTACAAGTAACCACCAGCATCATCGAGCAGGGAATGAGGGAATAAAAAAAGTAAGAATGAAAACAAGGAAGGAGGAAGATCAGAAAAGTCTCGGAATCAATTAGGTCTACAAGAGAGAGAGAGAGAGAGAGAGTATATCAAATAAAAAATCCAAAATAAGTAATGACAGACAGTTCATTTGAGATAAGAAAAATTAAAGGCAGTAAAATACATAATGGAGAAAATAATTGTGAAATGTGATGCGGAGAGAGAGAGAGAGAGAGAGAGAGAGAGAGAGAGAGAGAGAGATGAAGCATGAAGGTGAATTGGATGGTGAGGGAAAGAAGAGAATGAGATGCAGTAAGAGAGAGAGGACGGAGTGAGAAAGCAGAGAGTGAATGAGATGGAACGCAGAGAGCGAGAGAGAGAGAGAGAGAGAGAGAGAGAGAGAGAGAGAGAGAGAGATGTTGAGCGGGCTGAGTAGCGTATAATTAATAAAAGGGAAAAAATTAATAAGTAAGCAAGGAAGAGTTAGATTCCAGGTAATGCTTGGGTCACACTACAGCTTTTTTTTACCACGACGCCCCCGACAGTCGTAGGAGGGTTGTCGCCGGCAGCAATGACATCATTTTAACGGCTTTTGGCCTGTCATAAGATGTCTTCAATCAAGTTAACGTGATGATATCGTAAGATATCCTTGTTGTCATACGATATCTTAGAATCATTATGACAATCGAGCGCTGCATTCGGCTGTCGTGAAGAGACTCTTGTTCTTTCAACAAACGATGAGTCATTATCTAATATTAATATTAATCCTGAATTTAGTACCAGCGACCACAAGATTGTCTTCTTTAACATCAATCTTCAAGCATACAAAGATATTGTTAGCAACGAAAATGTTTTCATGTACAAAGAAGGAGACGACTAAGAGAGACTCAAGTAATTTCTTGCTACCATAGACAGGAACGCTGAACTTGATTAAAGTAACATTGAAGGGTCATGGGCTAAATTTAAGTATAACTTAGAAAATGCTGTGAAATTATGTATTCCAATGCGTAAAAGACGTCCAAGTAAGAGAAGCAAACCTAAATGGTGAAATAACCACAGTGAGTCACAGCTATTGCAGAACAATTGCGCCTATTGTAAATAGGAGGAGGTAGTAGACTCCTACCGAAACGATAATTTACTCCCAGCGAGGTCTAATAGCACTAGTTCAGGGGGAGCTGTGAACTTTCCATTAAAGCTAGTTGTGATCTCTCTGAACGTTTCCATGTGTGTTTCACAACTCAGGGGGCAGTCACAACCTACCCTCTAAAGACAACTGCAGCTCTCCTTTTCACAAAACTACATGCACTTACCACACACACACCCTTCACTTAAAATTCAAGATTGAAATATGGTGACTCCATATCCAGCCTCGGAGTCCCCTTCTTGGGAAGGGACCAGAAACGTCCCCAGGTCGGACTGCTCTCTCGTTGGCAACCCAAAATGTCTTGACACCTCCCTCAACTTTTTTTTCATTAACTTCTGCAACGTTCACCACCAGCTTTGGCTTTCCTCTCCCTTCACTGGCCATCCTGGTGAACTAGCCTTCAACTTTGCTATCCTCCATGACATAGAGCAACTGGTGCAACATCCTACTCGTATCCCTGACCGTCTTGAAGAAAGCCCAGCATTCTTTACCTTTTCCTTACCTCTAATCCTTCGGCTTATGCTGTTACCCTCTCTTCTCCGTTGGCTTCTCCGATCACAATCTCATTTCTGTATCTTGTCCTATTTCTCCAATCCCTCCTCAGGATCTCCCAAAGCGGAGGTGGCTTTTACCTCTGCCAGATGGGGAACCTGAGGAGGTATTATGCTGATTTTACTGGAATGATTACTGTATCCGTGTAAGAGACCTATCTCTGTGTGCTGAACGCATAACGGAGGTGATAATGTCTGGCATACATTCCTCATTCTTTTTCTCAACATAAACCTTTTAAACATTAGTTTAACACAGCCTTTTGTGGTGCTATACATGATAGAGAGGTTGCCCACAAAAGGTACTTCAGCCTTCCATCTCCTGAATCTCACGTACTTTATATTTCTGCCCGGAATAATGCCAAGTCTGTTCTTCAACTTGCCAAACATTCTTTCATAAATAGAAAATGTCAAAATTTTTCAAACCCTAAATCCCCCCGTGACTTCTGGCATCTGGCAAAAAACATCTCTAATAACTTCACTTCTTCATCTTTTCCTCCTTTATTTCATCCTGATAGCACCACTGCCATCTCATTCTGTCTCTAAACTCTTTTCTCAAACCTTTGCTAAAAACTCCACCTTGGATGATTCCAGGCTTGTCCCTCCCTCTCCTTCTTCCTCTGACTATTTCATGTTTTCAATCAAAATGAATAAAGATGTTTTCCATGCCTTCTCTGGCCTAAACTTTCAGAAGGCTTATGGATCTGATAGGGTCCCTCCTATTGTGCTCAAAAATTGTACTTCTGTGCTTGCACCTTGCCTGGCCATACTCTTTCAGTTATGCCTATCGCCTTCTACCTTTCCTTCTTGCTGGAAGTTTGCCTACAGTAGCTGCGGTGGCGAGTGGACGTGTTGTGTGTGCGCTCCGTTTTGGCTGTGGTTTTATAGTTAGCGAGTGGTGTTTGTGCTTGGTGTCTGTGTGTGGTGCTTTTGAGTGTTAGTGAAGTGAAAGTGTGTACTGCAAGTGTTAGATTAGAGTGAAATAGTGGTTAGAATCAGTGTTTGTGAGTTAAAAGTATTTTTGTAGAGCGAGGAGACTAGGCTTGTAACCGTCAAGTTGACCTTGAAAGAGGATTAGTTGACCTCACTTAGGCCCCCCCACCGCGGTTCCCCCACCCCGCCGTCACCAAGTATTTTTATTTGTTTGTGAGTTAACAGATTGTAAATTAGTATGGCGGTAGCTACTGAGGTATATCAGAGTGTGATTGAGTGCGTGAAAGAGAGTGTTGAGGTGGGATTGGGAGAGTTTGTTGTGTGTGAGATGTGTGGGCATGACAGGAAGGTCGTTGACTTTTCTGAGTGTATGGTGTGTAGGCTCAAGAGCGAGAATTTAGTTCTTTCTCTTGAGCACCGAGAATTGCGAGAGGAAATCAGAAAGCTAAGTGAGGGGAAAAGTGCGAACGAAGTTCTCATCTTTGAGTTGAAGGAGGAGGTTAAGAGGCTTGGGGAGGCAGTGGAAAAAATTAGGCAGGAGATCAGTGTTAGGCCGAAGGTTGGACCTTCTGAGGGCGACAGGGTGGCTTGGCCCTCTGTCGGGAAGAGCAGAGTGGGGAAGAGGGAGCAGGCGAGCCAGACTGGGAAAGATAGTAGTCAGGATGGGCAGAGATGGCAGGTTGCGAGGGAAGGAAAGCGGAGGCAGTTAGGGAGGATAGGACTAAACCTGTTGAGTGTGAAAATAGGTTCGGTTTGTTGGAGGGGAGGGGAGAGTGAGAGTGGAGTGAATGAAGTGGTTGTGGTGAGTGAAAGGAGAAAGAAGGGGGTAGAGGAGAGGAGGAGGATGGTTGTGCCTAGCACACCTCAGGTGTGTGTGGTGGGTGACTCTCAGGTTAGGTATTTAGATAGCACTTTCTGTGGGAAAGACAGGGATAGGAGGACGAACGTGTGTATGCCTGGTGCAGGTGTGAAGGCAGTGAGTGAGGAGGTGCAGAAGAGGGTTGGGGGGATGGAGAGGGAGGGTGTAGTAGTTTTGCACGTAGGTGGGAACGATGTCAGAGCAGGTGGGTCGGAGGAGTTAGTGGCAAGATTTCGGGAAATGTTAGGCAAGATAAGGGAGAGTGGTAGGAGGTGTGTAGTGTCAGGAATCTTGCCTCGTGTGTATGTTAGCAGGGAATGGTTGTCTAGAGCCATTGGTGTGAATGATCGGGTAAAAGGGATGTGTAAGGATGTGGGTGTCAGCTTTGTGGATGTATGGGATAGGTTCTATGGGCGAAGGGATTTGTATGCTAGGGATGGTGTGCATCTGAGTAGGAAGGGTGTGGATGTGCTGAGTGGATGTCTGGAGGGGAGTTGGGATGGAGTGTAGGGGTGAGGTAGCAAATGCATTCCAGAAGAAAGATGCTAGACATAAATTAGATAGGATAAACAGAGATAGTGAAAAGATTAGGAAAGATTTCCAGGTGCAAATAGGAGAGAATAAGATTAGGATTCCAAATAAGGAGACAGCATCTAGGAAGGTAGCAGGACTTAAATGTTTTTATGTAAATGCCAGGAGTCTTAGGAACAAGAAGGACGAGTTATCTAGTTATATAGTTGAGGAGGACTTAGATGTTGTATGTGTCACAGAGGCATGGGTAAATGAGGAAAAGTTTAGGAAAATAGGAAAGAATATGAAGTAGATGGATACATTATGTATTTACACCAGAGAATTGGTAGGATAGGTGGAGGAGTAGTTATTTATGTAAAAATCCTTCATTTCCAGTCAGGTTAATGGTATTAAGGTAGATAACAGAGTAGAGTCCTTATGGCTGGATGTTAGAGTAAACAAAAGTAAGGTTATTAGAGTAGGAGCTTTTATAGACCACCTAACCAGTCAGCAGATGTAGACAACCTTATGGTAGATGAGATAAATAGGGGTGTACTAGTCAGACAATTATCTTAGGGATTTTAATCTTAAGTCAGTAAACTGGGAGAGGATGGTAGGAGATGCTAGTGAAAATAAGTTTATGGAAAGTTTTCAGGATAACTATTTAGTGCAGATGGTAGATAAACCTACTAGGGGGAGGAAGGTTTTAGACATAGTACTAACAAATATTGAGCATTGTTTAAAGGAAGTTGAGGTAGGAGAGACTTTAGCAAACAGTGACCATCATATAATTAGATTTATCATTAATTCCAGTAGGGATAATATAGTGAATAAGACTAGAGTCCCAAACTATCAGAAAGGCAATTATGGTAGGTTACGTCAGTTATTAGGAGAGGTAAACTGGGAAGATAGTTTTGGAAATAAAACTGCACAGGAGATGTGGGATATTTTTAAGGTTGTAGTAAAGGGTATAGTGATGCAGTGTATCCCTTACAAAGATATAAGGCAGAGAAACAGGAAGCCATTATGGTGGACTCATGAGATAGGTAGCCAGATCAGAGAGAAGAAGAGGGCATACAGAGAGTTGCAGAAAAGTGGGAAGATGTAGATTTGATTAGGTACAGACAGGTCAGAGATGATTTGAGTAAGGTTATAAAAAAGTAAAAGGCAGGCAGAGATAAAACTAGCTAGAGCTGGGAGTAAAGATCCCAAAAATTATATAGTTATTACAAGGTCAGTGATAAAAGAAATAAGGATAGGATTGGACCACTCAGAAAAGATGGTGTAGTAGTGGATCAAAATGAAGACATAGTAGAATTATTGAATGAACAATTTTCTTCAGTATTTACTAGGAAAGAATAGGAAATCCTGTTACAAACAGTGCGACGAGTAGTTTAAGAGCTTTAGAAAATATTGATATAAAACCGGGAATTATTAGGAAATTTATTCTTGAACTAGACGATAGGAAAGCTAGTGGTCCTGATGAGCTACATGCCAGAGTACTTAGGGAGGGTGTAGACAGTATTTCTGAAGCACTTAAGTTAATCTTTGAAAGATCACTTAGGTTTGCTGAGATACCTCAGGACTGGAAGTTAGCTAATGTTACTCCAATATTTAAAAAGGTAGGAAGGATGATGCGAATAATTATAGACCGATCAGTTTAACTAGTATAGTATGTAAGATACTAGAGAAAATCATTAAGGGTAGTATTTGGGAGCATTTAAATGAGAATAGATTAATTAGAGATACCCAACATGGCTTTAGATCAGGGAGGTCCTGTCTTACAAATTTGCTCGATATCTTAGAATATATTACCAAGGAGTTAGATGATGGAAATAGCATAGATGTTATATATCTAGATTTTAGCAAGGCGTTTGATAAGGTACCGCATAGGAGGCTAGTGTACAAATTGAGACTACATGGGATAGGGGGTAGGTTAGTTGATTGGATTAGTGAATGGCTTTCTGATAGGAAACAGAGAGTAGTATTAAATGGGGCAATGTCTGAGTGGAAGGAAGTGGTTAGTGGGGTACCCCAAGGATCAGTGCTAGGACCTCTTCTTTTCTTGGTGTACATTAACGATTTAGATATAGGAATTAGTAGCAAAGTATCAAAGTTTGCAGATGATACTAAGATAGCATGTGCAGTACAGGGTGAAAAGGACAATTACAGAATACAACGAGACCTGGACAGGCTGATAGCATGGGCAGACAGGTGGCAGATGGAGTTTAATTCTAAAAGTGTCAGGTTATGCATTTAGGTAAAGACAACACAAACTTTAACTATGAGATGGAGGGATGTTGGCTAGAGGCAGTAGAGGAAGGAAAGGATTTAGGAGTAGTGATAGACAGGACTATGAAATTTTCAAAGCAATGTTTAGAAGCAAGAAATAGGGCAAATAGGATCCTGGGTTTTATAAATAGAAATGTTAGTTATAAAAGTAAGGAAGTGGTGCGTAGCTTATATAATTCCTATGTTAGGCCCCATTTAGAGTATTGCATACAGGCCTGGTCACCCCACTATAGGCAGGATATCAACATGTTAGAAGCAGTTCAGAGAAGAGCAACTAGGATGATACCAGCATTAAAGCGCCTGGAGTATAGAGATAGATTAAAGGAATTAAACATGTTTTCATTTGAGAGGAGATGTATAAGAGGGATATGATAGAGTTATTTAAAATGTTCTCAGATACAAACTACATAGATGTGAGATCTTTCTTTACCTTAGAGGAGGAAATAGGACTAGAAATCATGGCAGGAAGATTAGAAAGCAAGGCTGCAGGTTAGATATAAGAAAATATTTCTTTAGTCATAGGGTGGTAGACTTCTGGAATGCATTGCCAGAGACGGTTGTAAATAGCACTAGTTTGACAATGTTTAAAAACAGATTAGATAAGCACTTAAATTTATTAGATTTATAATTATGTATAGCACTGCATGATAGTTTTATAAGAAATTTACTATAGTTAAACAAGACATGATCCCCATGTATGGGGACCACAAATTGTAGAGGATTTCGCTGCAGGACTTAGCCCTGTTAATGGGCCAAATATTTAGAATTAGTATATAATGTATTGTGTACTTGTAAGTGTATCTTTAAGTACTGATGACGAGGTCGCTGTACGACTAATACAGGATAACCTAGATGGGCCCTGGTGGCCCTTTGTTATCCTGTTATTTATGTTATGTTATGTTATGGTTCAGAGGGCTCTGTACCCACTCTTCTATTATTCATTAATGACCTAAACCAAACTTCTTGCCCTATATCCACTCCTACGCTGATGATACCACCCTACATCTTTCCACGTCCTTTCAGAGACAACCAACCCTTCAGGAAGTCAACAGATCACGCAGGGACGCCACAGATTTCTGACTGGGGCAGAGAAAACTTAGTGGTTTTTAGTGCCTCAAAAACTCAATTTCTTCATCTATTACCTAATTCGACACAATCTTTCAGACAACTATCCCCTCTTCTTCAATGACACCCAACTGTTTCCGTCTTCCACACTGAATGTTCTAGGTCTGTTCTTTACTTATAATCTTAACTGGAAACTTCATATCTCATCTCTTGCTAAAACAGCTTCTATGAAATAAGGCGTTCTGCGGCGTCTCCGCCAGTTTTTTCTCGTCCCTCCAACTGCTAACTCTGTACAAGGGCTTTATCCGTTCTTGTATGGTGTACTCTTTGCATGTTTAGGAGGGTTTCCACTCACACAGCTTTACACTCACACGGTGGAATCGAAAGCTTTTCGTCTCATCAACTCCCCTCTTCTGACT
>NC_059302.1:16864752-16877252 GCF_017591435.1 Portunus trituberculatus | reverse complement strand
TTGTGTCTAATAAGTATCTTAGTTATCGTAAATATTCAACTTTTAGTAAATTGATTGCAGATTGATGATTGGTTAGCTTTGATATTGGTGTAAATTATTGTTGTTGTTTTTTTTATCCAAGAGGGAGAACTGCCAAGGGCAACAAAATATTAGAAAAAGGTCCACTGGAACTGCAGTTTCCCTAAAAGATTTGAAAGAATTAGCCAAAGCCTGGGACAAATGTCTTGACACCTCTCTTTTAAAAGAAGTCAAGTCGTAGGAAGATGGAAATACAGAAGCAAGTAGGGAGTTCCAGAGTTTACCAGTATAAATGATTGAGAATAGTGATTAACTCTTGTATTAGAGGATTGAACAGAATAGAGATGAGAGGAGGAAGTTCTATGAGGAAAACTGTATTTTCCAATATCCTTCACACACTGCCTCATTCTAATCTTTACATGTCCTCTTGACCTTCTAGCTTCTTCTGTCACCAGCACCAGAATTTCCTTGTTAATCCTTTCAATGCCGTTTACTATTTTTTTTTTTTTGTGTGTGTGTGTGCGAGAGAGAGAGAGAGAGAGAGAGAGAGAGAGAGAGAGAGAGAGAGAGAGAGAGAGAGAAATAAAACAGGTGCCCCAAAAGCGATTTCCTCAATCTTTCTCTTATCTGGAGTGGTCATCTTTCAGGCTGGTCTCGTGAAAGCCTTTGCCTGTTGTCTAGAAGAGGAGGAGGAGGAGGAGGAAAGGAGGAAGAAGAGAGGGTGGTGTTAGTGGTGTCAGAAGCTAGTAAGAAGAAAGCCTATCTCTTCCTCCTCCTCCTCCTCCTTCGTTAAGGCGGGTTCACACGTGCCAATTTGCGACTGAAATTTTACGTAGGTAGAATTTTTTGCGACTCAAAATCGGTGCCTAGCGACTAGAGAAAGCAGTCGCAAAACAGGACCAACATTTTGGTCTTCTTAATCGATTTGCGGCTTTATTTACGTCGTGACGTCACGGAATAAGCTGTGAATATGTGGTCTCCAGGTATAGAGAAGATGTTAGAGGGAAAAGAACATCTGGAAGCCCAGAAAAGAATTATACAGTAAAAAAAAAAAAAAGTTACGCAAATTGCCGTTCGACGACGAAAAAGCTGTCAGTACAAGAACTGTTTCCCTCAATGCAGGATGTTGCTGGAGGTGAGGAATGAAGACTTTAATTTGATTTAATTTGATCACAATTATGCATAGTCTTCTTAAGATTAGTGTGTTGTATACACTCCTTTTTCTCCTACTTAGCCAGGGACGTATCCACAGGCATTTTCTTTTCTGTTGACTCTTCCGGTACACCGAAAGAAGAGCAACCACAGTTTTCAGCATCGTCACTGGAGGAGGACATTTTGGTGGGTAGCTGTTTACATTCACTTCCCGCCAAGGCGCCAACTAGTCGATACTTTCCAGTCGCTATGTGTGACACTTTCCATTTAGAATGGATGAGTCGGAAACTCTACTTACGTAAAATTTCAGCCGCAAATTGGCACGTGTGAACCCACCTTTATTTTATCAGTTCCTAGTTACGATTGGTTTCCAAACAGCTGTGCAAAGCGTCTTCTTAAGTTCCGTTGCTGTTTTGTTATTCTAAGTTATTCCGTGTTACTGCCTAGCTTTCTCTGCCTCCTCCTCCTGTTTATGTTTATCTTTCTCGCTCAATGTTTTCTTTTTTTTCTGTTCTAATTCAGACCTCTTGTTTTTGCTCGTCTTCCTCTTATACATCGTCAATTCGGTTCCCTTACCCTCTTATTTTTTTTTTTTTTTCATTCTTACCCTTTCTGTGTGTATATATATATATATATATATATATATATATATATATATATATATATATATATATATATATATATATATATAGAGAGATAGATAGATAGATAGATAGATAGATAGATAGATAGATATACAAAGAATTATATATAGATATTACTTTTTCTTCTTTCTCCTTCTGTTCTCTTTCCTTTATCGATTTTATTCTTATCCGTTTTCACCTCAATCTTATTTTCTAGCATAAGCATAGCATCCTCTTCTTGCTCCTTTATTTCCCCTTCTCTTTTTATCCATTGTTCTCTTTATGATTTCATTTTCTTAATTTTACTCCTTTTCGTCTTCCTCTCATTCTTATGATTTAGCATTAACCTTACCCCCTTCTCTTCTTCTTAATCCACCAACACTTCCGTCCCCTCTTCCACTTCTTCTTTATCTAATACCACATTCTTTCCTCCCTCAGCACCTTTACCCACGACCCACCCCAGAAACAACCTACCAAGTCTCGCCTCTTACCTACCAACATACTACGTACCAATGGGAAGGAACAGCACAACACGGAGACTTTCACGCTCTTATTGAACGGCGCCGCTTTTCCGCTATGGGTTCTTGTCTCCGGCAGAAGTCGTGCGTGTTTCTGGCAGTCTTTGCCCTCCGGCGCTCCATTGTCTCCCGGGAACCCCGGGCAGTTAGCGGGCTGCTCGGTGAACGGTAGAAAAAGGAAGAAGCGGCTAGGTGCATTGGAATGACTCAAACCCGTATCTGAAAGACTGCTTCTCTCTCTCTCTCTCTCTCTCTCTCTCTCTACTACTTTACTACTCTCTCTCACTCTTCACTACTACTATACTACTACTACTACTACTACTACTACTGCTACTGTTAATACTACTTTACTGTTACTACTGCTACCACTACTGCTGCTGACTACTACTACTACTACTACTACTGCTACTACTACTATCTACCAATACTACCACTACTACCGCTGCTGCTGCATGCTGCTGTCCTGCCAGTTGCCACTGTTGCAGTCATTATTGCTGTTACTGTTGTTACTGGCTGATTAACTTTCTGGGTTTCTTCTTCTTCTTCTTCTTCTTTTCTTCTTCTTCTCCGTCTTTTCTTCTTCTTCTTCTTATTATTATTATTATTATTATTATTATTATTATTATTATTATTATTCCTTTTCTTTCTCTCCTCTTTCTTTACATCTAAATTTCCTCTTCTTTTCCTTTCTTTTTCATTTTCCTCTCCATTTCCCTCCTCAACATTATTCATCTTATTTACTTAAGTCTACCTACTCGTATTTCTCCCTTCCTCCTTTCCTCTTACTCTCCATTGATTTTATTTTCCGAAATTTTCTTTTTCATTTGATTTTTTCTTTTTCTCTCTCTCCTTCGTTTCGAAATGCTACGTGTTTAATTTGCTAGACCTTTAATATACTGTATTTTGTATATATTTTCTATGTTATTTAATTTATTTATTCATTAAGGTGCTCATATGAAAGCTCTATAATGTGGGTATTTTTCTTGGGCTGGGTATTGATTAATCTAATCTTATTTAGTTAAATACAGAGTTATGTTAATTAGTTGGCAAGTTGTTTAGGCTGTTAGTCAATAGGTTATCAGTCAGTCAGTCAACAAAGGTAATTGGGTTGATACTTAGTTTGGTACAACACACACACACACACACACACACACACACACACACACACACACACACACACACACACACACACACACACACACACACACACACACACACACACACACACACAAAAGAAAAGCCTCTTAATGTGTAGCCCCTGTTCACCTAGAAGTAAATAGGTACGGGATGTAACTCGAGGGGTTGGGGCCTCGCTTTCCCGGTGTGTGGAGTGTGTTGTGGTCTCGAGACAGTCCTACCCGAAGATCGGTCTATGAGCTCTGAGCTCGCTCCGTAATGGGGAAGACTGGCTGGGTGACTCCCCTTAGACATGACTCCCAGTGTCTCTTGAAACTAGTTTTAAAGCATTCCCCAATCAATTGAAACAAGTTAAACAGCACTCCCCAGTCAACTGAAACTGGTTTCATATGACCACTCTCAGGTTGAAATGACTCCCATTATTGAATGAAAAGATTTATTGATGTTGACTCCCATACAAAAACTAATAACTAATCATACTACTCGTACATCAAATTAATGCAGCACTTTAATCTTGTCTCCCATCCAAAAGCTAATCACTAATCATATACACATTATACACTTATAACTATTTTAAACTGGTTTTCTGCTTTATTGTCGAGATAAGCTTACTCGTTTACTACTTCTATGCATTTCGGCCTATGTATATGCCATGTGTGTCTAGAACTTTTCCCACACATACATTCACATGAAACATGTTGGCTGCTGCTAACATCTCTGTTATTTCCCCTCACACTTTATTCTGACGCATTGGTTCAATTTTGATGTTTTCAGTGCTGGCAATCACATATCAAGCTTCTGACTACGTTGTGTTTGATCTCTTCAGTGATGGCGTATGACAATGAATGGAAAAGACAATTCACTTGTAAAAATAACAAACGGCCATCACAATTGTGACATGGCCGTTGGAGGACTTAAAGATATATATATATATATATATATATATATATATATATATATATATATATATATATATATATATATATATATATATATATATATATATATATATATATATATATATATATATATAGCTGTAAGCATGCCATGATTAACTTAAAGTATAAATAGTATGAATAACAGTAATAGCATAGTACTTGTATACAAATTATGTAAAATCAAACTCACGTTGACAGCGAACATAGGCCTATGAAAATTTGGACCATGTTTCGAGACTTAATTGGGATACTGTGCAGTTTCGGGTCCACACAGTGCTGGATTTTTGGCACCAAGGGCAGATTTTTATGGTTTTAGACTATATCGGATGTAAGGTTGCGCCACCAATATCTTTGCATTATGCGGTCGATGATTTTATCTCTGCCAACGTGTCCTCCCAAAGCAACAGCTTCGTCACTGTCACCATCTCCTATTTTTTACCGCAGAAACTCTTCTACCTCGTCCATTTCAAAAGAAAACCCTATGGTATCATCTCGTTGATTTTCTCTAAGTAAGTGAGTGATAAGGCTGCGGTAAGCAGCAATCAAAACGTCAACACTAACTCAGAATGGAGTTTCAAAACACCCACGAAATCCCACTTTTTTGGTGTTTTATACCTCAACAACGCACTCGTGACACACACACACACACACACACACACACACACACACACACACACACACACACACACACACACACACACAAACCCACACACACACAAACCCACACACACACACACACACACACACACACACACACACACACACACACATAAAAAAAGGAGGAAGTAGATATTTGCCCTCTAAAGACAACTCTCTTTCTACACACAAAACTAGATGCATCTAACTATACATGCATTCTTCAAGCAAAATTTAAAATCGAAAAAATAAATAGATAAATAAAAGGAAACTGGCAACTGAGTGGGCCTTTTTTCTTTATATTTTGTTGTCCTTGGCCAGTTCTCCTCTCTTACATAAAAAAAAAACACACATGCATCAAAATAACTTTTAAGTGACGGGGGATCGACTGAATCTGGTTTCATTCTACTATGGTGTCACCTCAAACTAGGTTCATCCGACTGTAGAGTCATTTCAAACGGATGGAGAGTCTCCTGAAGCCAGTTTCAAGTGACGGAGAATCGACTGAACCTAGTTTCATCTGACTGGGGGACTCTTCTGAAACAGGGAGCAATTTGAAACGGCTACACTAGCTTGCAATTAAAACACAGGCTGGTAGAGGAATGCTGCAATATCTGGGCGGCACCATTACACCACGGAGCAGGAAGCATTGCAAGCATTCTTTTAAGATTAATGATGCACTTTTACACTTTTGTAAGCCCAGGGTTATGTGAAATTTGAATTGTTTTATTCTTGTTTTCCTTACTTTTCTTTTCTTTTTCTTATTCCTCCCTTGTTTTCTGTGGAAAGCGTGTTATTGTGTTTAGTTCGTTCCCATAAGATTAATGGCACACCTTTTAACTTTTTGATCATGTGGATTTTAGAATTATATTTATTATTCCTTTGTTTCTTATCATTCACTTGTTTCCTGTATCTTTAATTGTTTTTTATCTTTTGTTCTAATGTCTTTATTTTTTAGCCTTTTTTCTATTTTTTTTGTTGTTATTATTAGTTTGCTCTGCGTCCAGACATTCGCTGAAGTCTCTCTCTCTGTGTGTGTGTGTGTGTGTGTTTGATCTGCTGCAGTCTCTGACGAGACAGCCAGACGTTATACGGAACGAGCTCTAGAGCTCATTATTTCCGATCTTGGGATAGATGAGACACACCACACACCACACAAGGTCACAACTCCTCGATTTACATCCCGTACCTACTCACTGCTAGGTGAACAGGGGCTACACGTGAAAGGAGACACACCAAATATTTCCACCCGGCGGGAATCGAACCGGTCATCTGGCAGCCAGCGCTCTAACCACTGAGCTACCGTGTGTGTGTGTGTGTGTGTGTGTGTGTGTGCGCGTGTGCGTGTACTATATATTAGTGATGTATCGGATATCCGCCTCCGCCTCCGCCTCCGCCTCCGCATTTTCAGATAATGAGACCTCCGCCTCCGCCTCCGCCTCCGCATTTTCAGAAAATGAGACCTCCGCCTCCGCCTCCGCAATTTAAAACTGCGGAGGCGCGGATGTTTACCGGTACCTGTATTTTTCGGCACACAGTTGCACCCCAAAATATAGTAAGATGTTTGTTTCATTACGGCGTAACAGTAACATGCAACTGTAGTACGCAGTACGCACATATGGCCTCTCTGACCGCGTCTGAACGTGAAACATACGCGTATACGGCTCTCATCTCATGCACCCCACCCACAGCTAATCTCGCACACTGCCAGACGTATGATTCCTCTTTTCATTGGTTGCTGCATCCGAATTATTAAGTTATAGATACTAAGTTGAATATTTCTATCCATTATGAATTCATTTTTTTTTTTATTTTAAAGATTTAGCATTAGATCCTGATTATACCTGAAGGATAAAACACTTTTGACATCGTCTGAGACGTCTGACACGTCTCGCTATCTGCCGCCAGTGCCACCCCAGTGACCCCAAAGTTACTGCTGAACTCTGATGGTGTTGCCTACGTGTTACCCGTCAATCTCTTGCAGCAGTCATGGCTTCACGCAGCAGTAAATGGGTAAAAAAAAAAATCTGTTCCGCCTCCGCCTCCGCAAAAAACTATTCCATAACCTCCGCAACTACATCCGCATCCGCATTTTTTGAGAAACTGACCTCCGCCTCCGCCTCCGCCTCCGCGGAGCCACGAAATTTGACCTCCGATACATCACTACTATATATACATATATATATATATATATATATATATATATATATATATATATATATATATCTTCTCCCTATTCTTTTTATCTTGATACATTAATGACGCTGAGTGATCGGGACTAAATTAATTTTCTGTATTTTTTTTTTTTTTTTTTTTTTTTTACGTTTTGGTATATTTATTTTTAGTAGTAGCTGTTGTTGTTGTAGCATTACTAGTAGTAACAGTAGTATTAGCTGCAGCAACATCAGTAGTAGTAGTAACAGTAGTTATAGTAGTAGTAGTAGTAGTAGTAGCAGCAGTAGTAGTAGTAGTAATGGTAAAAGCAGTAGGTTAATGCTATTTAATCGTTGTGGTTGTGTATGTATAAGTAGAATAGTTATAGTTGAATTCATTTTGAGTTGAATTTTTACTTTGTGTTTTTCCATAGGTTTTTCCACTTTATTTTAATATCTTACATTATATTTTTTCTACCTGTTCTTATTTCTTCTTTCATAATCGTTAAAAAAATTACTACTATTTAATGACTGGCTGTAGAAATTGATTGCATTGCAGTAAGAAGATAAGTTTTCTCTATGTTATTTTGTACGTTTTGAAACTTTGTTCTCTTTTCTTTAATTCGTTTCTCATATTAAGGTTCTAAAGTGCCTCTCGTGTAACTGTAGGATTAATATAAATTGCAAAGGATACGGTTCTTTATTTTTTCATGTTTCCTGCTACATTTTGGGAAGTTTATTATTCTTTGTTTTTAATGTTGTTTAATGGCTTTGGTTGTGTACTGTCTTCTGTGGAAGTTAACCGCAAAAGATAAGGAATTCCAAAGTTTTTCTTATTTGTATTTTTTTTTTTTTTTTCCTAATGTCATTGTTGTGAGGGTAATGCATGTGGTGTGTAGAGTCAGTCTTATATCTGTGGTACTTAAGAACATAGTTGTAAAAGATGTGGTTTTTAATTCTTAATCGCTTCTACTTTTATGAGGGATATTTCTCTCTCTCTCTCTCTCTCTCTCTCTCTCTCTCTCTCTCTCTCTCTCTCTCTCTCTCTCTCTCTCTCTCTCTCTCTCTCACCACCACCACCACCACCACCACCACCACCACTACCGACCACGATGACGCTTTCCCAACTTAACCCTTCCCCCACACACACACATTGAGAAGGTCATGTACTGAGGCTATTAATTAGATCAAGGGTCACGAATGGAATGTGTGTGTGTGTGTGTGTGTGTGTATGTGTGGTAGAGTATTACTCTCTCTATATATATATATAGTACTGTAGTATTAGGCCTCGTGTTCCTTCCCGTCTATGCCTATTAGTTTTGTGATGGTGGTGGTGGTTGAGGTGGTGGTGGTTGTGGCGTTTGTTTAATGCCTTCCTCTTTGTAATTACTTCCCACTCCCATATCCCACACACACACACACACACACACACACACACACACACACAGAGAGAGAGAGAGAGAGAGAGAGAGAGAGAGAGATATCATATCCTCTCAAATGAAAACATGTTCAATTCCTTCAATCTATCTCTATACTCCAGGCGCTTTAATGCTGGTATCATCCTAGTTGCTCTTCTCTGAACTGCTTCTAACATGTTGATATCCTGCCTATAGTGGGGTGACCAGGCCTGTATGCAATACTCTAAATGGGGCTTTACATAGGAATTATATAAGCTACGCATCACTTCCTTACTTTTATAACTAACATTTCTATTTATAAAACCCAAGATCCTATTTGCCCTATTTCTTGCTTCTAAACATTGCTTTGAAAATTTCATAGTCCTGTCTATCACTACTCCTAAATCCTTTCCTTCCTCTACTGCCTCTAGCCAACATCCCTCCATCTCATAGTTAAAGTTTGTGTTGTCTTTACCTAAATGCATAACCTGACACTTTTTAGAATTAAACTCCATCTGCCACCTGTCTGCCCATGCTATCAGCCTGTCCAGGTCTCGTTGTATTCTGTAATTGTCCTTTTCACCCTGTACTGCACATGCTATCTTAGTATCATCTGCAAACTTTGATACTTTGCTACTAATTCCTATATCTAAATCGTTAATGTACACCAAGAAAAGAAGAGGTCCTAGCACTGATCCTTGGGGTACCCCACTAACCACTTCCTTCCACTCAGACATTGCCCCATTTAATACTACTCTCTGTTTCCTATCAGAAAGCCATTCACTAATCCAATCAACTAACCTACCCCTATCCCATGTAGTCTCAATTTGTACACTAGCCTCCTATGCGGTACCTTATCAAACGCCTTGCTAAAATCTAGATATATAACATCTATGCTATTTCCATCATCTAACTCCTTGGTAATATATTCTAAGATATCGAGCAAATTTGTAAGACAGGACCTCCTGATCTAAAGCCATGTTGGGTATCTCTAATTAATCTATTCTCATTTAAATGCTCCCAAATACTACCCTTAATGATTTTCTCTAGTATCTTACATACTATACTAGTTAAACTGATCGGTCTATAATTATTCGCATCATCCTTCCTACCTTTTTAAATATTGGAGTAACATTAGCTAACTTCCAGTCCTGAGGTATCTCAGCAAACCTAAGTGATCTTTCAAAGATTAACTTAAGTGCTTCAGAAATACTGTCTACACCCTCCCTAAGTACTCTGGCATGTAGCTCATCAGGACCACTAGCTTTCCTATCGTCTAGTTCAAGAATAAATTTCCTAATAATTCCCGGTTTTATATCAATATTTTCTAAAGCTCTTAAACTACTCGTCGCACTGTTTGTAACAGGATTTCCTATTCTTTCCTAGTAAATACTGAAGAAAATTGTTCATTCAATAATTCTACTATGTCTTCATTTTGATCCACTACTACACCATCTTTTCTGAGTGGTCCAATCCTATCCTTATTTCTTTTATCACTGACCTTGTAATAACTATATAATTTTTGGGATCTTTACTCCCAGCTCTAGCTAGTTTTATCTCTGCCTGCCTTTTACTTTTTTATAACCTTACTCAAATCATCCCTGACCTGTCTGTACCTAATCAAATCTACATCTTCCCACTTTTCTGCAACTCTCTGTATGCCCTCTTCTTCTCTCTGATCTGGCTACCTATCTCATGAGTCCACCATAATGGCTTCCTGTTTCTCTGCCTTATATCTTTGTAAGGGATACACTGCATCACTATACCCTTTACTACAACCTTAAAAATATCCCACATCTCCTGTGCAGTTTTATTTCCAAAACTATCTTCCCAGTTTACCTCTCCTAATAACTGACGTAACCTACCATAATTGCCTTTCTGATAGTTTGGGACTCTAGTCTTATTCACTATATTATCCCTACTGGAATTAATGATAAATCTAATTATATGATGGTCACTGTTTGCTAAAGTCTCTCCTACCTCAACTTCCTTTAAACAATGCTCAATATTTGTTAGTACTATGTCTAAAACCTTCCTCCCCTAGTAGGTTTATCTACCATCTGCACTAAATAGTTATCCTGAAAACTTTCCATAAACTTATTTTCACTAGCATCTCCTACCATCCTCTCCCAGTTTACTGACTTAAGATTAAAATCCCTAAGATAATTGTCTGACTAGTACACCCCTATTTATCTCATCTACCATAAGGTTGTCTACATCTGCTGACTGGTTAGGTGGTCTATAAAAGCTCCTACTCTAATAACCTTACTTTTGTTTACTCTAACATCCAGCCATAAGGACTCTACTCTGTTATCTACCTTAATACCATTAACCTGACTGGAAATGAAGGATTTTTTACATAAATAACTACTCCTCCACCTATCCTACCAATTCTCTGGTGTAAATACATAATGTATCCATCTACTTCATATTCTTTCCTATTTTCCTAAACTTTTCCTCATTTACCCATGCCTCTGTGACACATACAACATCTAAGTCCTCCTCAACTATATAACTAGATAACTCGTCCTTCTTGTTCCTAAGACTCCTGGCATTTACATAAAACATTTAAGTCCTGCTACCTTCCTAGATGCTGTCTCCTTATTTGGAATCCTAATCTTATTCTCTCCTATTTGCACCTGGAAATCTTTCCTAATCTTTTCACTATCTCTGTTTATCCTATCTAATTTATGTCTAGCATCTTTCTTCTGGAATGCATTTGCTACCTCACCCCTACACTCCATCCCAACTCCCTCCAGACATCCACTCAGCACATCCACACCCTTCCTACTCAGATGCACACCATCCCTAGCATACAAATCCTTCGCCCATAGAACCTATCCCATACATCCACAAAGCTGACACCCACATCCTTACACATCCCTTTTACCCGATCATTCACACCAATGGCTCTAGACAACCATTCCCTGCTAACATACACACGAGGCAAGATTCCTGACACTACACACCTCCTACCACTCTCCCTTATCTTGCCTAACATTTCCCGAAATCTTGCCACTAACTCCTCCGACCCACCTGCTCTGACATCGTTCCCACCTACGTGCAAAACTACTACACCCTCCCTCTCCATCCCCCCAAACCTCTTCTGCACCTCCTCACTCACTGCCTTCACACCTGCACCAGGCATACACACGTTCGTCCTCCTATCCCTGTCTTTCCCACAGAAAGTGCTATCTAAATACCTAACCTGAGAGTCACCCACCACACACACCTGAGGTGTGCTAGGCACAACCATCCTCCTCCTCTCCTCTACCCCCTTCTTTCTCCTTTCACTCACCACAACCACTTCATTCACTCCACTCTCACTCTCCCTCCCTCCAACAAACCGAACCTATTTTCACACTCAACAGGTTTAGTCCTATCCTCCCTAACTGCCTCCGCTTTCCTTCCCTCGCAACCTGCCATCTCTGCCCATCCTGACTACTATCTTTCCCAGTCTGGCTCGCCTGCCCCTCTTCCCCACTCTGCTCTTCCCGACAGAGGGCCAAGCCACCCTGTCGCCCTCAGAAGGTCCAACCTTCGGCCTAACACTGATCTCCTGCCTAATTTTTTCCACTGCCTCCCAAGCCTCTTAACCTCCTCCTTCAACTCAAAGATGAGAACTGTTCGCACTTTTCCCCTCACTTAGCTTTCTGATTTCCTCTCGCATTCTCGGTGCTCAAGAGAAAGAACTAAATTCTCGCTCTTGAGCCTACACACCATACACTCAGAAAAGTCAACGACCTTCCTGTCATGCCCACACATCTCACACACAACAAACTCTCCCAATCCCACCTCAACACTCTCTTTCACGCACTCAATCACACTCTGATATACCTCAGTAGCTACCGCCATACTAATTTACAATCTGTTAACTCACAAACAAATAAAAATACTTGGTGACGGCGGGTGGGGAACCGCGGTGGTG
>NC_059302.1:16797252-16857252 GCF_017591435.1 Portunus trituberculatus | reverse complement strand
ATAACATAACATAACATAATATAAATAATAGGATAACAAAGGGCCACCAGGGCCCATCTAGGTTATCCTGTATCAGTCGCACAGCGACCTCGTCATCAGTACTTAAAGATACACAATACATTATATACTAATTCTAAATATTTGGCCCATTAACAGGGCTGAGTCCTGCAGCGAATTCCTCTACAATCTGTGACCCCCATACATGGGGATCATGTCTTGTTTAACTATAGTAAATTTCTTATAAAAACTATCATGCAGCGCAATACATAATTATAAATCTAATAAATTTAAGTGCTTATCTAATCTGTTTTAAACATTGTCAAACTAGTGCTATTTACAACCCTCTCTGGCAATGCATTCCAGAAGTCTACCACCCTATGACTAAAGAAATATTTTCTTATATCTAACCTGCAGCCTTGCTTTCTAATCTTCCTGCCATGATTTCTAGTCCTACTTCCCTCCTCTAAGGTAAAGAAAGATCTCACATCTATGTAGTTTGTATCTGAGAACATTTTAAATAACTCTATCATATCCCTTCTTATACATCTCCTCTCAAATGAAAACATGTTTAATTCCTTTAATCTATCTCTATACTCCAGGCGCTTTAATGCTGGTATCATCCTAGTTGCTCTTCTCTGAACTGCTTCTAACATGTTGCTATCCTGCCTATAATGGGGTGACTAGACCTGTATGCAATACTCTAAATGGGGCCTAACATAGGAATTATATAAGCTACGCACCACTTCCTTACTTTTATAACTAACATTTCTATTTATAAAACCCAGGATCCTATTTGCCCTATTTCTTGCTTCTAAACATTGCTTTGAAAATTTCATGTAGACCGGAGCGTCGGCGCCAAGGAGCCATTGTAACAAAACTTACTGTGTGCCAATGCTAATTCTAAGGTAAATGTTATTTCTAAAGTTAAGGTAAATTGTTACACAATTTAGGGGAACCTTGTTACTGTACGTAAGGGTTTACTCGACATAACCTTCCAGACAACTATCCCGTCTTCTTCAGTGACACTCAACTGTCTCCCTCTTCCTCACTGAATATCCTCGGTCTGTCCTTTACTCATAATATTAACTGGAAACTTCATATCTCATCTCTTGATGAAACAGCTTCTGTGAATTCTGTGAAGTTAGGCGTTTTGCGGCGGCTCCGCCAGTTTTTCTCGTCCCTCTGACTGTTGACTCTGTACAAGGGCCTTATCCGTCCTTGTTTGGAGTACTCTTCGCATGTTTCGGGAGGGTTCCACTCATACAGCTTTATTAGATAGGGTGGAATTAAAAGCTTTTCGTCTCATCAACTCGCCTCCTCTGACTTGACTGTGTTCAGCTTCTTTCTCACCGCAGAAATGTTGCATCCCTTTCTATCTTTTATCGCTATTTTCATGCTAACTGCTCTACTGATCTTAGTAATTGCATGCCTCCACTCCTCCTGCGGCCTCGCTGCACAAGGCTTCCTTCTTCCTCTCATCCCTATTCTGTCCAATCCTCTAATACAAGAGTTAACCAGTATTCTTAATCATTCATACCTTTCACTGGTAAACTCTAGAACTCCCTACCTGGTTCTGTATTTCCATCTCCCTACTACTTGACGTGTTTTAAGAGAGAGGTGTTAAGACATTTGTCCCAGGCTTTCGACTAATTCTCTCTAATCTTTTATGGAGACTGCAGTTCCAGTGGGCTTTTTTTTTCTAATATTTTGTTGTCCTTGGCAGCTCTCCCTTTTACATAAAAAAAAAAAAAATACGCAATATTATTCCGCTATAATCAGAAAAAAAAATTTATATTTTTCTATGTGCATGAAAACATATGTAAAGCACTTAAGCATTAGTATTTAATGGTACATAGGGCGTCATGTCGATGCGCTCTTGCTCAGTAGGTGCGGTTCCTGACATTATAACCTCCTGGCATCACTGAACACTCACACTCAAGACGCCGCGATGTTAAGATGCAAGAAAGCGGTGAATAAGGTAAACATCTTATTTCGGCAGTTTATACCTAATGTCACCTTGCCAAATTGATTGTATGTGTATTATAACTTCTGTAATATTCCGAAAGTGTTTTATACCAGTGAATAATGTTATTATTTTAGAAACTAAGTGAGAACTTTGTCCACAGTTCTTACGGTTAAGCTTTCATCAATAAATTGTCAGAGGAAAATACTGCTTTTCCTCCACCCTACGATGATGGCTGTGGTCAGTAAGTTATTAGAGGACCTGCACGCTGCTACAGCCGTATTCAGTGTTTCAGCACTAACTCAACTACTTTTTATATTCCAGTGAAGGGTAATGAGATTTTCTAACATGTTTTCATGAATGAAAGAAAGTTTGAATAACGATCTATGTAAATAATAAAAATAATTATGACAAGTCGAAGAACGATCTTGCTGTCCGTCATATTCCATTTTTGGTTTCAACACCCTTTTAGTAAAAGTTGATGATTTTTTTGTTTTCTTAATTGCAAAGAAAAACTTAACAACGATTCAACATCAAAACTCAAGAAAATATAGTTATGAGAACCTTAACCCCTTCAATACTGGGACACATTCTTTTACCTTGAGATTTGTGTACGATTAGACCATTTTATTGACATTCTATTGACTCATGGAGGTCAGAAGATTAATGGCCACAGTCTTCACTATTCTAATTACGACAAAAGTTCCTAAAGCTGTATAAAATCAACAAATAATAAGCGGAATGGATATGTAAATGCGTCATGGTATTGAAGAGGTTAATAATGATTTTATTTTATTTTACTTAAAACAGAACTGGTAAGTAATATTAAAGAAGTAAAAAATGAAACATAAATTTCTACATATATTATGTACGTAAAGTGAACTTAGGGAACTATTTTTATATGCACAAAAATTTCACTTTAGTTAGGTTTTGGTATTGCGTTAGGGTGATCTTGACTAATACACTGGATAGATCGGATTGTCCTTAAGATTGCAGAACCTGTCAGGTTTACATTTTTTATTTTTTTTATTTTAAGAATAAAATAAATGATATGATAATATGCAAAAGTGTATATGTATCATGCGTGTACATGTGAATTGTTAGTGTAGAAAGCAGTGAAATATAAGAAAATATTTGTGTGTACAGCGTATATGAGTGAATGTGGCAATTGTGATATATAGAGAAAAGTATATAGAAGAAAAAAAACGAGTTTGTAATAGTCTGTCTTAAAAGTGTCGTGAGAGTGTCAGGCACAACAGAAAACATGGAATGAGTGAAATGGATGACTAAGATTATCACTACAAGGGCGGATTCACACGTGTCAATATGCGACTGAAATTGCAAGTTGCAGTTTGTATCGACTGAGCACTTCTAGTGAGAACACGTTCACACATAGCAACTGGTAAGTATCTGCTGGTTGGCAGGAGGTGAATGTAAACAAACATGTGAAACAACTACTCAACAAGATGTCCTCCTCTGGTGACGATGATGATTGCAATAAAATTAAATCACAATTATTCAATCCTCACCTCCAAAAAATACCCTCCATAGAGGGAAGCTGTCATCGGAGAGTGGCAGCTATCTCATCGAACGTCGATTTTCGTAAACTTTTTTCTTTTTTTTTTTTTTTTTTTTTTCTTTAAAATTCAGTTTTAGGATCTCAGATGTGCTCTTTTTACTCACCAACTCCAAAATCTTCTCTACATCAACAGCACATTTTCAAACCTTTTTCCGTAACATTACAACGTAAACAGAGTCGCAAATGACTGAACAAGACCAACACGTTAGTCTTGTTTTGCAACTGGTTTTTCCAGTCGCTAGACACAATTTCAGTCACATATTGATACATGTGAACCCACCTTAAGGTTCACACGTATCAATATTGCAAGTTGTTGTAGTCAATGTTCTGCTTGTCCGTGAGCGATCACGATGTAGTAGTGTCGTGCACTCAGGAACTCTTTCACACTGTTTTCTCAGGGGAGTTAATATAAACTGAGTTTGGTATTTCCCTATATTAACAGTACAATTGTTGACACTACGTACACAAGATATTATGTACACACGCGGGTCCACAGCTTCCTGGCAAGCACCCGGGGACCATAACGGCCAGTTCGTGCGATCGCTAAACGCCAACTCCCGTCGTTGATCTTGTACATGTTCGTCAGCAAAAACTCACTGACACCGGTGACCAATTAAAACATTCAAGAACAGTTACAAATGCATTGATGACAATAGTTAAAGTATTACTTAATTATAAATGAAAGAAATGAAATATACGTTAGTACTAAATGTATATCTATGCTGTTACAGTTACATATATATAATCCAGCAACCAGAGATTCCCACACTGAACCTGTGAGAACGAACACTGAGTTAGCATAAACTCCTTAGGAAGTGCGTGCAAAGGAAAGAAAAGGAGTGTGCACTTATAGGAGCTTGTTAAGATCAGCCCCGCTTCTCACGCCTGTGTGTATAAACAAGAGAAAAATGATTATATACAATTCATACCCTAACACAGCTCGGTCACATACCTGACGCCTCCTCGCAGCACAAAAAGAAAGCATACACAGAAATACCTAGTACCTAACCATTTTAAAGTGTACTACAGGAAGTTCATAGTTGAGAACAAGTCGCCACTGAACAAACATCGTGGCAGTAAGATTAGGATGGGAACAAAGTATATAAATGAGAAAATAAATAAATGCTAACAATAAGATGAGAGAATCCTCCAAGACCTGAGCAACTTTAGAGTAAGGAACGAAAAAAAGATTTGTACAATAGATATGAAAAAAAAAGAAAAAAAAAAGATACGAGAAGTTGGCAGAAAATGACATTTGAGAAAAATTAAATGAGAGTAGTCGTAATGTGGCAAAAACATCAACTATCTGATGACTAAGAATCCTCGTATACGTTGTGGCACAGATAACAGTAGATCTGGATTTGACACGGAAGTGCGGAGCCGCGCCGCCACTGCAGTAATGTACCCAAAGCGGTCGACTGGTAGTACACGGCAACTGACTGTTAAAGTTATAATTTTGTAAAGTTTTATACAGTATAAGGAGCATTTTTAAGGAAATGCTAATCATTACTAAATACCGCAGCAGTGGGAAGGCGTGTGCATTTGTGGAGGCTGTGAGGTGCACCAGATTAAGGGCTCGGCTGACCTCTACCTGGAGGAAACATTATTATTATTATTATTATTATTATTATTATTATTATTATTATTATTATTATTATTATTATTATTATGTACATATTTGTGGCAAGTTGTATACACCCATGTCTACTGCGAATGAGTCATTTTAAAATCTCAGGCGAGCAGCGAGATGGCCAACGGTTTAGCCAACGGACAGTGACAGTCACTCAAGTCACTCGGTTCAAGTCAGTCGTGCTAGGGATACCGCTGCAGCCAAGAGTGAGGGGTTATAATTGTTACGTGCATGTTCAGGCATTTTGACATATCTGTGGAGACAATGAAACAGTGAAATGTGAATGCTGTTGAAAGAGTTTTGTCCAACAATGGATTTACAGTGAAAGTGTGAAGAGCTTGTGTCGAGGCTCACATGAAAATGTTATTATGTGCGTGTGTGATGCAGTCGCTAGTGATGTCACTGTGCAGTGAGTAATGAAGTACAGTGAGGTGAATAAGGAGTGAACATTGTGAGTGGTGTAATGCACACAGATTTAACATTGTGAGTGGTGTATCCAACCGTGACGTGTGTAGGGTGACGCTGAGTGTTGTATGCGGAGTTAAGTCAGTGGTACAGTGGAGAAGAACTGCTAGTGGTGACTTGAGGCGTACAATGTGAAACACTACAGTGAAATATAATGAGAGGTCACACAAAATGGCAGAGTGAGAGGCTGTAACTGGGACGTAATCCGAGACGCGTGCAACTGGTGGCAGTGACTGCAGTTATGACATCTGGTGCCATATAGATAGTCAGTTTGGGAAAAGATAGTGACACTGGTGAAGAACAGTGACATGTTATTGACATCACTGTGACGTGGAAGTGTACTGTGGAGTGCTGTTAAGTGTTAAACTCACCTGATTACTAACGTGACTGCAACAAACCGATGAATGATTAATAGTGACTAGAATGGTAGGAAACAATGCCTAGGCAGTGACTGATAGTGACTACTGCGATATATTTCTTCGCGTTAATGATGTAAAAAAAAAATAAAGCGCAAACCTGGTGTCGCCACAGGAGGTAACACACGGTCACAGAGTGATGACAAGAGGCGTAAACTCACAGGTGTGAAGAAGAGATGAGCAAGTGGACAGCCAAAATCATGTAAAGTAATTTATAAGTGATACAAAATTTGCATTTTATGTTTGAAATACAGCTGTAAGCTTAAAGTTGTATTTAAACATCCACCTGGTACTATATAAATTCTCGTGTTTGACTCGTATAACTGAGCGGTACAATGACGCGGTTGTATGGATTTAGATATCGCTTTCAGGCATTGAATTAAACACAGTTAGCTTGCTTCACAGTAATTTTCATAGATTCATGTTGGCTAGGAGTTGAGATTTCGAGGTTTGAAATTTAAAGTCCGTTCTCCGGCTTTGGGTACGTTAATGCAGCGCGGCGATTTTCGTGTCAAATCCAGATCTACTGTTATCTGTGGTTGTGGCAATCGGTTTAACAACTGTGAGAGGAAATTATTTAGGAAAAGAAAACAATGGTAGCGATGGAACAGAAATTGAGTATGGATACGGATATTGTTGAAATATGTACTTGGGAGAACAAGACAAGAAAGCAATTCTATGTGTTAGCTCGAGCAACAATGATCTTGTACACGTTCTCGCCAAAGGGACGAAATACAGAGTAGCATCGCAGTGATACCGATGTAAAGAAGGCGACACGCAGCTACTTGGAGTCCCTTGAGATAGTGGTATACACGGAAATGTCTTGTATTAACAGAAAAAAAAAAAAAAGGCATGATGTGTTCAGTAAAAAAAAAAAAAAAAACGTAAAGCAATGTGGGTGGCTGCCATGGTACAGTGGAACCATGCGTGCTTTGGGATCCGAGGGGTCTCCAAGTGCATGGGTTCGAATCCTGTCCACGGTCTGAGTGTAGGTTGGGCTTCCTCACTCAGGGCAACGGTTTCCTAGCGGGTGGGCTTTCAGATAGGAGGCACCACAAAAAGTATCCCCTTTAGCCCATAAATTCCCGTGAAAAGCCTACATGGTATAAATAAAAGAAAAAAAAAACTATGACAAGAAAAAGAGAAACAGTTACGATGCTCTCGCTGGTATCAATGAGGTTTTGAATGAGGATGTGAGCAATCGCTACTGTGATAATATGACTATACATCCTCATCCAAAGCTGTACTAAAACAACCCGAGAAATATTTTGAAAATTAGTAGTAACACACACCTGTAGAAGCATGCACCGGGTGTCCATCAAAGTCATGTATAGTGGTAGCGAGTTGGCAGAAGTAAGTTAATGTAGGCTTTGGATGCCGGAGAGTGTTGTGGACATGAAAGAAAATGAGACAGCCAATACGGCTTGTGTGAAGTGTATGGATAGAGTGAATTGAATGTTGCAATGCATGCGGTTAGGAGCACGATCTGAGATTGTAAGAGTGAGTAGGATGACTAGTAGGCAGGTTGGCAGGTGTCGGAGGAGGATTACTCGGTAGGCAAGCGTGACTATCGAAAGCTGGATCAGAAGCCTTAGTTTTCTTGAGCCTGTCACTGTGAACCATTTCCACAGTATTAAGAGCTGGTTCGAAAACTGCAAACTTGGTACCATTACCCTCACTGACAATTAAGCGAGGACCCATGAACTTAGGGAACAATTTGGATTCCCTCGGGGGCGCTTGAACCATCACCGTATCTCCTATTTTAAAGGTGATAGGAGCTGCACGCATATGTTGTTGCTGCATCATCTCATTTCTGGAAGCTAGCAAGTTATCCTTAACCTTTTTATGTATGTCGGTGAAAACTCGCAGATGCTGGGAAGAGTAGTAATCTATGTTATAGAGTGGCTTAGAGGGACCGGCCAACAAGTCGTATGGCAACATCTTATCTACTCCATAGAGAATATAGTGCGGGGTTTTCGCAGTTGATTCACATACCGAACCATTTATGCAAGCCGCAACCTGAGGGATCCAGTCTTCCCAGTTGTCATGTAAGCTAGTGGCGACATGACTGAGCCCTTCTACTCGAAACACGTTCACACATAGCGACTGCAAAGTATGTGCCGGTTAGCAGGAAGTGAATGTAAGCAAACAAGTGAAACAACTACTCAACAAGATGTCCTCCTCTGGTGACGATGACTATTGCAATCAAATCAAATCACAAGTATTCAATCCTCACCTCCAACAACACCCCGCATAGAGGGAAGTAGTCATCGGAGAGTGGCAGCTATTTCATTGAACGTGGATTTACGTAAGCTTAGTTTTTATGTAAAATTCACTTTTAGGGTCCCAGATGTGCTTTTTTTCCCCTCTCCAACTCGAAAATCTTCTTCTCTACATCGACACCACATTTTCAAACCTCTTTCTGTAACGTCACAACGTAAACAAAGTCGCAAATCGACTAAACAAGACTAACAGTCTTATTTTGCCGCTAGACACCGACTTGCAATTTCATTTGCATATTGACACGTGTGAACTTGCCTTAACCTTCACCATTATATCAAAGGCTTATATAATTAAAAGAGATGGAGAAAGGATCTATAGATCTGCATTTTAATCACTGAGTTTACACAAGTTTAGAGTTCTCCCAATAGCACATCCACCGTAGCTACAGTCTCCTGTTAAAATTCATCTCGTTTGCTGCTAGAGGCCTCTTTCTCAACTCTCACATACATCCGTCCACAATGTTGATAACCTGACTCCAACTAATTCCTGGTAGGCGTAACTGGATCTTTAAAGCCATTGAGTTCTACTTTCAATTGACTAAGTTTTGTACATGACACAAGTCTTAATTCTACGCAGCGTAATAAGAATATATATATATATATATATATATATATATATATATATATATATATATATATATATATATATATATATATATATATATATATATATATATATTAAACCTGAGAGCGAAGTTACGAGTGCCTTTGATTATAGCATTTACATGTAACTATGAAACACCTCAATTCAGATTGGTTTCAGCTTTTTGAGACTTCACAAGTGTTATGAGTATATTACTTCACGTGATTGTTGCATCTTTATATCTATTATCTATATACATGATACATGTTAGGATATTAGTGGCCACTGCTTTCAATGCAATGAAGAATAACTATAGTATTTCAATACATCAAAATATGAACTTAGTGAGGTATCACTTTATTATATGGTGCAATAATTGAGAATATTTGTCACAAGAAATAAGAAATACAAATATTAACACTCATTTACTCCATCTGTACGTCCAGTAAATAGAATAGGGTGGCAAAATAATCATGAACAGCATACATATAGTACATAAATGTCAAAGACAACAAATATACAGATTTTCTGTTTATGAAAGATATTACTGTTACGAATGTGTGTGTATGTGCGTATGTGTGTTTTGCGCGGGCTGGCTTTGTGAGTGTTGGCGCGGGGGGGGGTAGAGAGTCGGCAAGAGAGCACGTGCAAGGCAAGACTGTGAGATGCACGCTCTGTTATTAAGACGTCTTGCCTGCTGTTGTGGTCTGCTGGGAACGCCTGTGAGTGCCTGAGTGCCCTGTGTGTGTGTGTGTGTGTGGAGGCTGCCCTGTGATGTACTGTGAACTGAGGACTCAGTAAAGGACGTGAGTAAGCTGGTGTTTCTCTGTCCGGCGTTGCCCGCCATTACCCGTTATTGTGTGCCTCGTGTTGGTGTGCTCCTGTGTGCTCCGGACCCTTGACAACGAAGCTGACGCAGCCAGTCAAAGCGGAGAACCAAAGCTGAGAAAGTAACAGTGGTGTCAGGAGTGGGATATAGTGTCCTGTGTTTTACCGTGCTTGTGGTTGCTTCTGACTGGTTAGCGTGATGGAGCATGCTGAGGCTAATGGCGGTGGTGGTGAGGTTGAGCCGGGTGAGAGGAAGCCCTACCAGCTCGAGCTGATAACGTCTATGCTGGTGTCTATGAGGGCAGAACAGTCAGAACACACACAGCAGTTGATGGAGGTGCTGCAGTCTAGCCTGGGCTCCTTGAGGGCGGAGGCGCAGGATTACACCGATCGTTCCTGCGAAAGTGTGCGAGGTGAACTGGAGCAGAATCTGCAGGCAGTGAAGGGTGACCTGCAGACGGTGAAGGGCGAGCTGGAGAAGGACCTGCAGGCGCTGCGGGATGAGGTGAGAGACATAAGAAGTGAGGCAGTTTGGCGCCAACCGGATATGGCGGGTGCCCGTGGCCCGACAAAGAGTGTTTCGGGAGCCCTGGGAGTGTCGCTTCTGCCCCTCCTGGTGCCGTGGACGGGGACTGGGGCCTTGGAGCAGCGGCCCCGTGGAGGGCTCCTGGGGGCCCGCCAGTGGCCTCGCGGCCTCTGGGAAACGCGGGTTTGTTGGCGTCAAGTTGCCCGCCATCCTCCCTCGCTTCCCCATCCGGCATGGCGCGCGCGCCGTCCTTGTCACCTCCACCCTCACCGCCTCGCTTGCCTTTCCCCCGCTTCAAGTCTCGCAAGCCTGCCGAGTACGACGGTAAGGTATGCTGCCCAGTTTGATCTGCTGGCGACTGCACAGGACTGGGACCAGGCTGAGAAGGCCTTGTAGCTGGCCACAGCTCTCAGGGGTCCAGCTATCGAGGTTTTTGGCCACCTCCCGCCAACGCAGCGTGCCTCCTTCCCTGACATTGCTGAGGCACTGCGTCGTCGCTTCGGGCACTGCCACCAGGCTGAGATGTATCGTGCCCAGCTGAAGAAGAGGACGAGGCAGAGGGGCGAGATGCTGTCCCAGCTGGCCCATGACGTAGAGGCACTGGTGAGAAGGGCGTACCCAACGGCCGGTGAGGAAATGGTCACCGTGTTGGCGCGTGATGCCTTCCTGGATGCCTTGGTGGACCACCAGCTGCAGATTTATGTGAGGCAGGCACACCCAGCTGACGTGCAAGTGGCTTTGGCTCGTGCAATGGAGTTTGAGGCCTTCATGCAGACCGCGAGCTCCCTGTCTACCTTCGCTCGGCCCCGCAGTGACGTGAGAGGACGCAAGGCTCAAGTGAAGAGGAGGCCAGCGTCACGTGCGGCGAGCCCGGGAGCGTTCGGCGGGCGGTGCTGGCGGTGCGGTGAGAAGGGGCACGTGAGGGCCCGGTGCCCGAGGGAGCGAAGGTGCGCTCTCGACCGGCCTGATCGTGTCGCCTTTCAGCCCTGCTGCGAGGACTGCGGCGGGGCTGGACACCGCTCAGCGCTTGCCCAGCCCGAAGGAGGTAGTGTCAGTGGGAAACGACTACGGGCTGAAGGCAGGGGCCGCCTCTCAACCGACCAAAACTCCAGTGCCCCAGCTTGTGTGAAGTGTCACTACACCATTGGCAGCGCGCAGGTGAGAGGTGCCGTAGACGGGAGGCCGTGTCGCATGACGGTAGACAGCGGCGCAGATCACACGCTGATGCGGCCAGGGCTGGTGGAGGCTGAGTGGTTGCCAGACTCGCCTCAACAGCTGTGTGGAGTAACGGGGGACTGCACGTCGCTGCAGGGTCCGGTGAATGCTCGTGTGCGTGGAGGAAGACATGCTGGTCTTCGTCGCTGACCTGGACGAGGAGTGTTTACTGGGATACGACTACCTGACGAGGATGGACGCCTGTGTTGACTTCAGGCAGAAGAGAATGACGGTACGTGGCCATGACGTGCCTTTCCTTCGTGAAGTCAGGCGTGCCGAGGTAATTACCGCGAAGCGACAGGCCCGCGTTCAGTGCCGTTTAACACGTGTGATGAAGGAGGCCGAGGATCTGGTGGAGCCTGTGGCTGGCTGACGGTGTGGCACTTGGAAGGAGCCTCGTAGGAGCGGGGGAGGAGTTAGTCACTGTGTTACTGGCTAACTTCTCTGACAAGGCTCGAAATATACCTGCCGGCACGCCGGTTGGGGTGTGTGGAGAGGTGCAGTGGACCAAGGCGCGGCGGCAGGGAGAGCGGCCGCGTGTGGCGGGCCCGCTGCCGGGCTCCCTGGAAGGCCTGGCGCAGCAGAGCGCCACCCGCCTGAAGGAGGAGCAGACGGAGCGGCTCGTGGAGGCCCATCGTGAGGTGCGCGGCAAGCTGAGGACGGCGAGTCGCGCTATGAAGGGGCTGTACGACCGCCGCATGCGAGACGCCAGGTATGCAGAGGGGAACAGGGTGTGGCTGCACAACCCCCGACACAGGCGTGGCCTCTCGCCGAAGCTGCAGAGCCCTTGGGAGGGGCCCTATACCGTCGTGACCGTGTCCTCGGCGGTCACGTACAAGATCAAGAGAGATCACAAGCGGGCGTTAGTAGTGCACGCGGACCGCTTGTGGCGCTACCACGGCCCTGGTAGCTTCTCCTGGGGTTCAGATGAGCCCGAGGAAAGAAGTGCCGAAGAAGATGTCCCAGAAGCGATGGAGGAGGTTGAGGAGGCAGTGGGCGGTGATGCAGGTGACAGCTAGCTGGTGGTGGAGACTGCTGCTCACCCTGGCCGTCACCGCCAGCCTCCTGTATATGTAAGAGATTTTGAACTGTCCTAAATGTTCTAGTTTATTTTGTATGCATTTTGCCTTTCTGTTTTATAGTGTGAGGAAGGTCGGGTCGACCTTTTTGTAAGGGGGGCAGTTGTTACGAATGTGTGTGTATGTGCGTATGTGTGTTTTGCGCGGGCTGGCTTTGTGGGTGTTGGCGCGGCGCTGGGGAGAGAGTCGGCAAGAGAGCACGTGCAAGGCAAGACTGTGAGACGTACGCTCTGTTATTAAGACGTCTTGCCTGCTGTTGTGGTCTGTTGTGCCCGCCCCTGGGAACGCCTGTGAGTGCCCTGTGTGTGTGTGTGTGGAGGCTGCCCTGTGATGTACTGTGATCTGAGGACTCAGTAAAGGACGTGAGTAAGCTGGTGTTTCTCTGTCCAGCGTTGCCCGCCATTACCCGCCATTGTGTGCCTCGTGTTGGTGTGCTCCGGACCCTTGACAACGAAGCTGACGCAGCCAGTCAAAGCGGAGAACCAAGGCTGAGAAGGTAACATTACATTTTATCAAATTTATATGATGGGCTAACTGGTACATGGTCAGTTTATTCTGTCACAGAATTATCACCAGAGTCTGACCCTGTTGCCAACATAGATGTGTTAGAACAGATACCTCTGCGCTCTGAACAAGCCACTGAACAGTCCATTTTATTCTTGTGACAGGTGGCATCCTGTTCTGCACAAGGATCTGTTGAATTCAAGCAGGACTTGAGGTGCTGGTGGAATGTCTGTCAAGATGGGCATCATTTTATCATTGCTGACTTCCGAACCACCGCTGCTCAACTAATAAATCAGGCCTTTCATCCTTTCACATCTGGATGTCATGATAAACACGAAGGTTATGGTATTTTGTTGCACTGACTGTTGGAGGAAATGTATGTAGCTGAACAGTTACTGTGCTTAATATTGTCTTATCATAAAATCTGCGCAGCCGCAGCTTTTTAATATCCTCTCCAACATCACCATTTTACAGTCAAACAAGAGCTTACTCTCCTGTTTTGAATATTTCCTCGTGTGATGACGTAAATCTCATGAACACTTGTCTTTGTTCAAGGAAGTGTAACTCCTTCCTGATCTTAGTCAGTGCAACTGACTTGCCAATACCAAAAGCTCTTGAAGTGGTGTCTCACCCCAGGATAGCATGGATGAAAGAAATACAGTTACAAACAATTTCACCAAGTTGTGCTTGGGTTGCTTTGATGTTCCAGCATCTTGATGGTCTTTGGGAGCATTTCCTGGGCTCTGGTCTGAAAAATACATTGTACTGTGTATCTCTGGAATAAAAACAAAGCAACGGAAGCAGATCAGTGTAATTTCCAATCAAAATGGTGTCCTGTTTATCTGTGCAAGCAGCAGCCGTCTTGAGGACATCTGCATCTCCGCTGCCTGATGCACCTCACACCCACTGTGTTCTAATTTGCTTATAAGCAAGTGAATGAATCGTTGCTTGTTTTCCTTGTTGTAAAGGAACTCATGTTTTTCATCTGTTGAGTCATGTCACCAATGAAGTGTACTGTAACCTCAACACTCCCACCATTTCGCCTGAAATGGGTGCAGTATTTTGTACTTGGAACATTGATGTATCCAACAAATACTACAACACACTTTCCATATCTGCTTACAAAATACTGCATGTACAATGAACAAAGTTTATCCCAACTCATTCCCCATGGGATATAACGTATCAGTGCTCTACCATCAAAGACATCCTGGACCTGGTTTTATAATCCAGTAGCACTTTCCGGCTGTGGAGACCACAAAGCATTTGCCAGAGTTGCTTTATTTGCTGATCTCGTGTTATATTTGGACTCATAGAGTGATGGTGGCTATGTAATTAGTTCATACATGAACATATCAAATAGATCATTACATCTGACACCAACAGTAACAAGGCACTGAAAGAGCAACTGAAGATTTACATGTACCTCTTCATCTCCGATCTTGATGCCTTAGGATCCATTGTTATTGCCTAACGATTTCTTATGAAGGTGTAATCTGCGACCTGTCCTTCCATCAAGATAAAAATCTGTTCACTTCCTGTTTTGGCATTTTGGACATTCACATTTGTATGTGCTGTGACTCCTGTTGCAATGTTCCTTAAAGAAGGCTCCTTGGATAAGGGATTCCTTTTTGACAATATCTCAGTAACTGTTGGATGTCACTGGTAACCCTTGTCAATCGTGGTTCAGTGGTCTTTTTGTGTTGATCACTTGTAGTGTATGTGATCCTTGTCAATTTCTGCAGAATATTGTTTATTTCACCTCATGCTGGTCTTGAGAAAACCCACACAAGACGCTGGGTGTCAGTCAAGCCACGTTTGTGTGTAAAGCATTCAGTTGTTTTGATATTGCACATCAGACACTGTTCACAGATAAAATCTGTTGGCAATCCTGCCCAAGATCTGACCGTCAAACTACATGCAAACCCTCACTGAAATGTTTCTACACTTCTGGATTTTGTTCTTGCAGTTTGGACATCTTCAGGTACTGTATATGCCGGAGTATAAGACAATTTTATTATTTTTTTTTTTTATTTATTTATTTATTTTATTTTTTTATTTATTTTATTTATTTATTTATTTATTTTTTTTTTTTTTTTTTTTTGCTAATTTTTAGGCTCATAAATCAAGGGATCGCCTCATATACCAAACATAAAATACAACCGATTAATCCCGTGGTGAACATTCAGGGCCACAGTACCTTGAAATTCATACTGCGGCCACATACACTCGTTTACATTATATATATATATATATATATATATATATATATATATATATATATATATATATATATATATATATATATATATATCCTTTAAGTCCTTATATTTATAGGTACTTGTGTTTTAATTAAATTTTATCAAGGCGGGTTCACACGTGTCAATATGTGATTGAAATTGCAAGTTGCTAGAAGTATCGAATTAAATTGGATTAAGGCAGGTTCACATGTGTCAATATGTGACTCAAATTACAAGTCGCTAGAAGTATCGACTGAGCCCTTCTAGTCAGAAAACATTCACACATAGCGACCAGGAAGTATCGGTTGATTGGCAGGAAGTGAATGTAAGCAAATAACTACTCAACAAGATATCTTCCTCTGGTGATGATGATGAGTGTGATCAAATTAAATTGTCACAAGTATTCAATCCTCACCTCCAATAACACCCTACATAGAAGGGAACAGTTCTTGGAGAGTGGCAGCTATCTCACGAACGTTGATTTTCGTAAGCTTTCTTTTTTGTTGTGTAATTCATTTTTAGGGTCCCAGATGTGTTCTTTTTCTCTCACCACTCCAATATCTTCTCTACATCTGGACACCACATTTTCAAACCTTTCTCCGTGATGTGACAACGTAAACAAAGTCATAAATTGACTGAACAAGGCCAACATGTCGGTTTTGTTTTGCGACTGGTTTCTCCAGTCGCTATGCACAGATATTTTGTTGGAAATTCTACTGATTTGCAATTTCAGTCGCATATTGACAAGTATGAACCTGCCTTTAATAAAGTCAATAAAGGGTGGCTGTATTTCGAAACTGGCAACAGTGATAGTGAGAACACCGTATTACGGCTCTTCAAAGCCCTTCAACCAACCATGTGAGCAGTGGCTCCCTCCACCATTATGGGGGTCATCTCATACACCGGTAATAACTCAAGACCTAAATTTTCCCTTAATTATTGGGGAATATCCTATACACAGAGTCGTCTTATAGTCCAGCATATACAGTAAATGTGAACACTCTTCAAGTACAAGTTATGTCCAGAGACTGCAAAATAAGGAAGCATGTCATGCAAACTCTGTAGATGGAGAGCCCAATCTCCTACCTGCTCAGCCCTTACAAATCGTCAAAGTATATCAACCATATCCATATACAGAAGCAGCAATCTTGCAGTTTGCAGTTTGTGAAGATTATTTTTCTCTTGCTGCATTCTCTCACCGATTTCTGTCAGTGTGTCAATGCTTTGAGCATCAACATCTGAGACCTCTTCCAGCTAAGAGTTTCTTTATGAAACTGGCTAGTCCCTGAAGATTGACACTATCTATTTATTCATCCATGAGAGAGTTCTCATCTGCCAAGTGACCACCATCTTCTGATATATCATGAGACACATCTTGCTTTGAATATTGTTGTAGAATGCCCTTTTTCTGGGTCTGCTTGCAGAACATCAATAACAAGTGGCTTTGCAGCCAACATACTGTTTAGTATTGCAGTTGTGAGATATCCTCTGACAGCTCGAGATGCTGCTTTGCCGAAGAACATATCCCCTATAGTATAGTCAGCATAGACTACTCAAAGAGCTCCTATAGCCCAGAGCCTCCCATTAAATGACCAACAAACCCCAAATAACTCATTTGGGTATGGGATACTCCCAGGAGCAAAACCACAGAGTGGAGTTCACTATCTGCAGGTGCACTTTCTACAATCAAGTTTACCCTCCATCAAAGAACCTGCTCAGAATTAACAACTGTTGCAATTATTCCTAGGTCAAACTATAAATTGCCTAAACTATTAGACTGCTCAGTAGAAAGCTACTAGCAAGTTTAATAGAAATTATAGCTTTAGAATAGACAAATAGGAATACATACGTAAAGGATAAAGGGAAGAAAAGGAAGCTGATTGTCTTTTTCAGGATACTTAACTTTTTATCCGAGATTGTAATATCACAAAATGACTGGAAGTTATAAATGGAAAAATTATGAATATGCTTGTACATAACAGTTTAATAGATAAGTTGTTTATGGTTATGATAAGACAGTGAAAGGATTAAAGAGAAAGTTTTGTTACTTTGTTATTAGTCTCGTCCTTCGGCCTCGCTACACAAGGCTTTCTTCTTCTCACCCCTATTCTGTCCAACTCGCTAATGCAAGAGTTAACCAGCACTCTCAGTCATTCATACCTTTCTTTGGTAAACTTTGGAACTCGATCCCTACTTGCCTTTTTATTTCCGTCTTCCTACGACTTGACTTCTTTTAAGAGGGAGGTTTCAAGACATTTATCCCTAAATTCTAGGTAATTCTTTACTATTCTTTAAGGAAACCAGCATTTCAAGTGAGCCTTTTTTTATATATATATATATATATTTTGGCACCCTTGACTGGTTTCCCTCTTATATATATATATATATATATATATATATATATATATATATATATATATATATATATATATATATATATATATATATATATATATATATTTCTAGCATGCTATTTAGAATTAATAGTAGCATCACTTACAAAACTTAATTCATTGAAAATAGAACACAACGGCTTTGAAGATCCATTTTCATAGTAACCTTAAGCCTACCGGAAATTATTCGGAGTCTGATTATCAACATTGTGGACGACCCTATGCGAGAGTTCAGAAAGAGGTCTTTAGCAGCGAACGAGATGTCTTTGACTAGTCTCTCGCCTACATAAATAAAAAAAAAAAAAATAAAAAAAAACAGGAGACTGTATGTAGGTACTGTGGATGTGCTATTGAAAGAAGTTTAAACTTGTGCAAACTCGGTGATTAAAATGCAAAACTAAAGATCCATTCTCCATCTCTTTCAATTCTATAACCCTAAGATATAATGGTGAAGGTTAAGGCTGGTTCACACGTGCCAATATGTGACTGAAATTGCAAGTCGGTAGAGTTTATGATTGAATATCGGTGCCTAGAGACTGGAAAAACTAGTAGCAAAACAAGACTACCATGTTCGGTCGATTTGCGACTTTGTTTACGTTGTGAAGTTGCGGAAATAGGTTTGAAAATGTGGTGTCGATGTAGAGAAGATGATTTTGGAGTTGGTGAGGGAAAAGTGCACATCTGGGACCCTAAAAGTTAATTTTACAGCACAAAAAAAGCTTACGCAAATCGTCGTTCAATGAGATAGCTGCCACTCTCCGATGTCTACTTCCCTTTATACAGGGTATTGTTGGAGGTGAGGATTGAATACTTGTGATTAAATTTGATTGCAATCATCGTCACCAGAGGAGGACATCTTGTTGAGTAGTTGTTTCACTTGTTTGTTTACATTCACTTCCCTCCAACCAGCAGATACTTTTCAGTCGCTATGTGTGAACGTGTTCCGACTAGAAGGGCTCAGTTGATACTTCTAGCGACTTGCAGTTTCTGTCGCATATTGATACGTGTAAACCTGCCCATAATATAGTGGATGGATTGTGCGTATAAAATATAATTCCCTACGTATACTTAACTTACATAACATATGTAGAGTTCAATGGTTCATCTTTTACTTCTTTGATATTAGTCATCAGTTTTGTATAAAAAAAAAAAAATCAAATCATTATTAACCCCTGCAGTACCATGATGCATTTACATTTTAATTCTGCTTACTATTTTGTTGATTTACACAGTTTCAGAAACTTATGTCGTAATTAGAATAGTGAAGACTGACCATTGATCTTCTGACCTCCATGAGTTAGCACAACCTTCCAATTATTGAAATGTTCTAATCATGCACAAATCTCAAGAAAAATGGGTTCCAATATTGAAGAGATTAAGGTTCTCATAACTATATTTTTCCCGAGTTTTAATGTTGAATCGATGTTAAACCTTCCTTGCAATTAAGAAAACACATGAAAATTTCATTAACTTTCACTACAAGGGTGTTGAAACCAAAACATGGAATACGACGGACAGCAAGATCATTATTCGACTTATCATGGCTATGTTCATTATTTACACAGAATCCTTATTCAAATTTTCTTACATTCATGAAAAGACGTTTGAAAATTTCATTACCCTTCACTAGAATATAAATGTAGTTGAGTTAGTTCTGGAACACTGAATACGGCTTTAGTGGAGTGCAGGTTCTTTAATGGCTTACAGGTGGTTTCTGTTTTACTGATCACAGCCTTCATCGTATGGTAGAGAAAAAGCAGTATTTTCCTCTTACAATTTATTGATGAAAACTTGACCGTAAGAACTGTGGACAAAGTTCTGACTCAGTTTCTAAAATAATAAGACTATTCACTGGTATAAAACACTTTCATAATATTACACAAATTATAAAATACACATACAATCAATTTGGCAACGTGACATTTGGTATAAACTACAGAAATAAGATGTTTACCTTATTCACCGCTCTCCTTCATCTTACCATCATGGCATCTTGGGTGACTGAGTGTCATGGAATATACAAGAAAGTAGTTGTGGTGTGGGTTAAAGTTGGGAGGACAGCAGTGGTCCTGCCATCTGTTGGTATGAAGCAGTTTCATAGAAAACGTTCTCAGGAGTAACTTATGAAGATTTCTCTCATCCCCTCCACCCTGTTTTTCCCTCCATTCTCTCGTGGTTATAAACTTATCAGGCAAATAAAACATGTTTGAATATATATATATATATATATATATATATATATATATATATATATATATATATATATATATATATATATATATATATATATATATATATATTCATTGCTTTGTTGTTGATGGTGTTAAAGCTGCAATGATCTATGGATCCTTATGAATCCTGGGGTAGTCCTGTGTTGGTATCACAGGCGTGGTAGCTGGCCAGTCTTCCTCAAAGGGCATAGGTAAGGCGAAGGACAGCAGGTTGCCAGGAGGGGTGGAAGCCTGAGGCCGCAATAATGGTCAGCAAGTCGAGTAATGTGATGGATGCCCAGGGCGGAGAGCCGGGAGTGTAATGCAGTGTGGTGGGAATGGAATCGTGGGCAGTGGACCAGAAAATGTTCAATGGTCTCAGGGGTAGTCCTACACCAACGGCAGAAGAGATCAGGAGACAGGCATAGATGGTGCAAATGAGCATGCACTGAGTGTGGTGTGGCTAAGGCAGAGGCGGGCAATGGCTGCTGTGGCTTGCGTTCCTTCCCCTGTTTGAATCTTGTAATGATGCTCGTACTCCACCGCTGATGGACACCCCTATCCCTCTCCCCCTTGCTGCCTGTTACCCACGTGCCATCTCTTGGTATCGGCATTCCCTAATTGATTCCTCCAGCCCTCCCATTGAACCAGTATATCCTTTTGATATAGAATCCTTGGTGAGTGTTGAGTGAATGAGGTGAAGTGGTGAGAGTGGAGTGAATGAGGTGGTTGTGGTGAGTGAAAGGAGAGAGAAGGGGGTAGAGGAGAGGAGGAGGAGGGTTGTGCCTAGCACACCTCAGGTGTGTGTGGTGGGTGACTCTCAGGTTAGGTACTTAGATAGCACTTTCTGTGGGAAAGACAGGGATAGGAGGACGAACGTGTGTATGCCTGGTGCAGGTGTGAAGGCAGTGAGTGAGGAGGTGCAGAAGAGAGTTGGGGGTATAGAGAGGGAGGGTGTTGTAGTTTTGCACGTAGGTGGGAATGATGTCAGAGCAGGTGGGTCGGAGGAGTTAGTGGCAAGATTTCAGGAAATGTTAGGCAAGATAAGGGAGAGTGGTAGGAGGTGTGTAGTGTTAGGAATCTTGCCTCGTGTGTATGTTAGCAGGGAATGGTTGTCTAGGGCCATTGGTGTAAATGATCGGGTAAAAGGGATGTGTAAGGATGTGGGTGTCAGCTTTATGGATGTATGAGATAGGTTCTATGGGTGAAGGGATTTGTATGCTAGGGATGGTGTGCATCTGAGTAGGAAGGGTGTGGATGTGCTGAGTGGATGTCTGGAGGGGGGAGTTGGGATGGAGTGTAGGGGGTGAGGTAGCAAATGCATTCCAGAAGAAAGATGTTAGACATAAATTAGATAGGATAAACAGAGAGTGAAAAGATTAGGATAGATTTCCAGGTGCAAATAGGAGAGAATAAGATTAGGATTCCAAATAAGGAGACAACATCTAGGAAGGTAGCAGGACTTAAATGTTTTTATGTAAATGCCAGGAGTCTTAGGAACAAGAAGGACGAGTTATCTAGTTATATAGTTGAGGAGGACTTAGATGTTGTATGTGTCACAGAGGCATGGGTAAATGAGGAAAAGTTTAGAGAAAATAGGAAAGAATATGAAGTAGATGGATACATTATGTATTTACACCAAAGAATTGGTAGGATAGGTGGAGGAGTAGTTATTTATGTAAAAAAATTAAGAAGTATACGAGACTTACCTCTGGTTAGTTGAAGTATGCTTAGAATTTTATGAGTCAAATCACCCCTGCCGTCGTGGAGATTTCACATGAGATGTCGCTGTCGCTCAGTAGCTGTCAGACTTTGTAGCCACGAACACCCACATGACACTAAATAACAAACTGATCAAAAGTACAAGCCTTGTACATCAAGATAAAACAGGGCGGGAAGAGGAGGGCATGTGAAATCTCCACGACGGCAGGGGTGATTTGACTCATAAAATTCTAAGCATACTTCAACCAACCAGAGGTAAGTCTCGATACTTCTTAATTTTACTGTCAAATCACCCTCTGCCACGTGGAGCATTTCCCATGAGGCTTTGAAGCCATGTGGGTGTCGTGCCATAATAAATGTCCCCAAGAAAAAGTGGACAAAAGGGTCCAAAAAAAAAAAAAAACACAATTTCACAACCTGAAACTTCATTGAGCAAAAGTTGAAGATTCACATATTACATAAATGTCAGAACAGTAGAAACTTAAACCAACATATCACATAATGTAGAAAAAACCAAAGCTTCTAGTTTTCAGTCCCCTATGCAAACCTGTGCATAATGGCAGTGAATCTCACGCTATGCTCATATCTCCAAACCATTAATAACCCAAAGAAATGGAACAATATTACAATAATTTACACAAGTACAGCCTCCTGAAATGAATCTAGTTGTGGGACAATTTGCTTGTCATAAAACTTAGCAAAAGTACTGGCCCGAGTCCAGCCGGCTTTGGCCATAATAGTAGTAATAGGCACTGACATAGCCTTTGCCTTTGACACTGCCGCTGACCTAACACTACCAGCAGTAAATGTAGTAGTGTCAACACCTGATCTTTTAAGCATCGCCTTAACCCAACGGGCAATGGTGTCCTTAGTGACCGACTTGTGTGGTCTGACGTAGCTGAGGAGAAGTCCAGCATCCTCTCGGGAAAGGTCCCGTCTGATCTCCGCCGTTCTTGCGAGGTAATGCTGTAAGGTATCGCAAACACATAAACTAGTGTCCCTGGAATAAGCTTGAAATTTAATTGAACGAATATTAAAGGAGGGCCTACACTGCTTAATGTGACCCCGTAACCGAACTGAAATAAAGTCCTCTCCTATGCTAATGCCAGTGGTAACTAACAGATGTAAAGTTTGTACACGTGCAGCCTGGGTTAGAGCCATCAGCATAACCAGTTTTAAAGTTAAATCCCTAAGGGTTAGAGTATGCAAGGGGTACATGGATTTCAATTCCGCAGGACTGGTTGAACGTCCCATGTTGCAGTGTATCTAGGTATGGGTGGACGCAAATTAAATACACCCTCATGAACCTGATGACCAAAGGGTGGTTACCCGCTCTACAGCCATCCACCACAATGCCCAAAGAGGAGAGAGCACTTCTGGCCGTATTGAGTGTTTCATAACCCACATTCCTGTTAAAAGTTTCAGACAAAAAATTTATAATGTCCGCGACAGTGGGATTACAGGCACTAACGTTCCCTCTAACACAAAATTGTGCCCAGCGCTTAAGGTGCGGGCGGTATTGTTTCTCGGTGCCTGGTTTCCAAGAAGCCAAGATGATGTTTGCACCGTCCTCAGAAACTCCGCGTGCTCGTAAGTGCTCCCTGACAGAAGGCACGCCATCAGATGTGTGTTGCGCATGATCGGGTGATCTTCCCCTGATGATGGGTGTACAAGCACCGCAGTTTTCTGCGATATGAGGCGCGGGTAATCGATGAGCATCCCGAGCAACGTGCCCATCCATGGTTGGGACTGCCACAGGGGAACAACCATCCACACTCTGGCTCCTTCGGCTTTCAACTTCTGCAGGCATCTAGCAATTAGCGAAAATGGAGGAAAATGTAAGAAAGTTTGAATCTTGCCCAATTTAAAGAGAATGCATCCACATGCATTGCCCCTGGGTCTGGTCTCCATGAGCAATATGAAGGTACCTGGTTATTTATCCTAGAGGCAAACAAATCAATAGTTGGTGTACCAAACACTTTACACAATTGTTGGAAAATACGTGGATCAAGCTTCCATTCATGCCTGTCGTTCACCAAGCGCGAGGCCATGTCTGCCAAAGTGTTTTCCTTGCCCGGAATATGTGAACAAGTGATCCAAGCATTGGAAGTGAGGCACCAATCCCAGATCTGGATAGCAATGTCATTGCAAGTGAGAGATTTAGTACCACCCATTTCATTCACATAGGTCATTGCAGTGGTGTTATCACAATAAACTTTAATGTGTTTCCCTGAAAGAAGTGGTGTAAAACCTTGCAACACCAACAAAATAGCTTTGAGCTCCAAAACATTAATGTGCAATAATCTTTCAGCTAGAGACCAAGTACCAGAAATAGACTGAGCATTCACGTGTCCCCCCCAACCTGTGTTGGAAGCATCAGTGTAAATGTCAATATCAGTACCAGGACGAAAAATTCTCCTAACCTGTGTTGATGTGTTTTCGAGCCACCATTGAAGGTCTGTCCGCATACCCTCTGTAATTTTCATGCAACTGTCAAAATTACCTTGAGCACACTGTAAAGCCGCAATTTTAGCTGCCTCTAATTGTCTGTAGTGCAATTTTCCCAATTCCACTGCTGGAAAGGCAGCAACCAAAAGACCTGTAACCCTAGCCACTTCTCTAATCTTGTCATGACTTTTGTTCTTAAGTTTCTGACAAGCTTGAGTGAGTTTCAGAATCCGTCGTTCCGGTAAAGAAACAGTCATAGAATTAGTGTCAATGATGTTCCCCAAATATTCAATTGACTGAGTGGGCTGCAACACTGACTTTGGTACATTAATACAAAATCCCAATCTGTGCAACAAGTCAATAGTATCAGTTACACAAGCAATACATCCAGCTTTAGACTTATTACAAATCAGTGTGTCATCAATGAAACTGGTGATAGAGTAGCCCATTCCTCTCAATGCAGCAAATACTGGTTTCATTAATTTTGTGAAAATTCTAGGCCCTTCAGAAATACCGTTAGGCAGACAAGTAAATTGGTAAATATTGTTCCTCCACTGAAAACACAAAATTTTTTTGTTGTTCCTCTGCAATCTTTACAGTGTAATATGCATGTCTAAGGTCTACTGAAGCTAGGTAGTCCCCTGCATTAATCAATCTTATGGCTTGTTCAAAGTTATCCATCTTAAAGTGCTTGTATGGAATATGTTTGTTAAGCTCCTTTAAGTTTAACACCATCCTATACCCACCATCTTTTTTCGGTCTCAAAAAAATGGGGGAAATAATTTGTTCTGCCATCCTCTGTGTAGGAACAATAACATGAAGGTCCAAAAGTTTCCTGATCTCCTCATCAACCAGAGCTTGTTCTTCTAACCTGAATTTATATGTTAATTCCCGAGAAAATAAGTGTCTAACATCATCAACATTAATATCTAGGTGACAATGCTGCACCATGTCCAAGATAACTGGGTCACTTGTAACAGCCTGCCACTCATGTACAAAGTAATGTAACCTGCCTGCTACAAAAGGGGTACTAACCTCACTCACGGTCGGGGCCTCTGGTGACCCCGACCTTTGGCGTTTTTTGGCTCCGTGTCCTGACGTGCCAAGAACTGCCGCTGGCCCCCACGGTAACCCCACCGCTGCGTGGCGCAGGGCTGGAACCGAGTGGCATGGCTCCGAAAAGAGGACCTACCCCAGAAGCTCCTGGGCCTGCCACTGGAAGACTTCCATGCAAAAGTACTCTTCTTGGGAGTGATCTTGGTGCGCAGCTTCTCCATGTCCTCAATCTGTTTAGCTGATTGTGACACATCGTCCCCAAACAAAAACTTTGTCATGGGAACTTTGTCAGAACATAAGTGCACATATTTCTGGTTAAGTTCACGTTTCATCACGAACCGCCTCGCCAGGTTGTTATTATGATTGGCATGTCCAAGCAGCGCCAAAACACCATTGAGCTTACCTACTTCCTGAGCAATCACGGAGTTCCCAAGCTCCTGCACCAACTTGTCAAGCACTACTAGGGACTTGGTAAGAATAGAACCAGCTGAAACAATGTCTGAACTTACGTCTTTGAGTCGGGAGTCTGTCCTCCGTGCTTCCGTTTTCAAAGCGCCCAGAATCTGCTGGTTGCACTCAACAGGAACAAGCGCAGTGCAATTGTTAGGACGCCTGGTGACCGGGTCCTCCACAATCGCCTTGTGGTCTTCCTCTTGCAGCCCCTTCTCAAACCAACAATTTACCATGGCCGCCACTTGTGGGTCAATGTCCTCAGAAACCGTGTCACAGGGCCCGAAATCCTTAGCAGCCTGCAGCAAAACACTGCTGCCCGGAGGAAGGTCCCTAACTTCCCCGTCCTCACTGCTGGAGTCCCTAAAGCCCGAAAACGCCTCGGGCGAAACTGGCTGCTGCAGGCCCAAGTGCTCGCCTGGAAGTTCACTTGTTGAGGTGGCGGAGGATCCCGGTTAGCCGACAATTTTGCAACAACCCCATTTAAGCGAGCCAATTCATCTACAACCACTTGCCAGGGAGGCTCTTGCAATCCGGCCCGTGTGTGGGAAACCTGGGGCCGAGCATGATCCTTGCGCCGACGTGGGTAGTTGTTACTGTAGCGGCGACCGAGGCCCTCCTGCCGCCCCACAGGGGAACCACTGGAGCTCCCACTGGGAGCACGGGAAGACGTCCTCTCCTTGCCCTGGGAGATCTGGTGGTACTCCGCCTACCAGCGGAAAAGCAGGGAACCTCAGGTGGCTGGGCTGCGCGGTGCTCCGGCTCCGACATGTCGTCCGACCTGCACCAAAACAAGCCGAAAGCCTGTGTAAGCCCACTATCACACTTGGCAAATTGGCAGGCCCAACCCATACCAATGCCCTATGGTAGGCCCAACCCATACCATAGATCCACCTGAGTATAAGGCCATGTACCTGTGTGGGAATTGCTGACGCCGAAAACACTCGTGGAAGACGGCGAAGAAACAACGTCCGATCAGCCCGAGAACGATCCAGCAACTGACAGCTACTGAGCGACAGCGACATCTCATGGGAAATGCTCCACGTGGCAGAGGGTGATTTGACGAAGTAAAATCCTTCATTTCCAGTCAGGTTAATGGTATTAAGGTAGATAACAGAGTAGAGTCCTTATGGCTGGATGTTAGAGTAAACAAAAGTAAGGTTATTAGAGTAGGAGCTTTTTATAGACCACCTAATCAGTCAGCAGATGTAGACAACCTTATGGTAGATGAGATAAATAGGGGGTGTACTAGTCAGACAATTATCTTAGGGGATTTTAATCTTAAGTCAGTAAACTGGGAGAGGATGGTAGGAGATGCTAGTGAAAATAAGTTTATGGAAAGTTTTCAGGATAACTATTTAGTGCAGATGGTAGATAAACCTACTAGGGGGAGGAAGGTTTTAGACATAGTACTAACAAATATTGAGCATTGTTTAAAGGAAGTTGAGGTAGGAGAGACTTTAGCAAACAGTGACCATCATATAATTAGATTTATCATTAATTCCAGTAGGGATAATATAGTGAATAAGACTAGAGTCCCAAACTATCAGAAAGGCAATTATGGTAGGTTACGTCAGTTATTAGGAGAGGTAAACTGGGAAGATAGTTTTGGAAATAAAACTGCACAGGAGATGTGGGATATTTTTAAGGTTGTAGTAAAGGGTATAGTGATGCAGTGTATCCCTTACAAAGATATAAGGCAGAGAAACAGGAAGCCATTATGGTGGACTCACGAGATAGGTAGACAGATCAGAGAGAAGAAGAGGGCATATAGAGAGTTGCAGAAAAGTGGGGAAGATGTAGATTTGATTAGGTCAGGGATGATTTGAGTAAGGTTATAAAAAAAAGTAAAAGGCAGGCAGAGATAAAACTAGCTAGAGCTGGGAGTAAAGATCCCAAAAAATTATATAGTTATTACAAGGTCAGTGATAAAAGAAATAAGGATAGGATTGGACCACTCAGAAAAGATGGTGTAGTAGTGGATCAAAATGAAGACATAGTAGAATTATTGAATGAACAATTTTCTTCAGTATTTACTAGGGAAAGAATAGGAAATCCTGTTACAAACAGTGCGACGAGTAGTTTAAGAGCTTTAGAAAATATTGATATAAAACCGGGAATTATTAGGAAATTTATTCTTGAACTAGACGATAGGAAAGCTAGTGGTCCTGATGAGCTACATGCCAGAGTACTTAGGGAGGGTGTAGACAGTATTTCTGAAGCACTTAAGTTAATCTTTGAAAGATCACTTAGGTTTGCTGAGATACCTCAGGACTGGAAGTTAGCTAATGTTACTCCAATATTTAAAAAAGGTAGGAAGGATGATGCAAATAATTATAGACCGATCAGTTTAACTAGTATAGTATGTAAGATACTAGAGAAAATCATTAAGGGTAGTATTTGGGAGCATTTAAATGAGAATAGATTAATTAGAGATACCCAACATGGCTTTAGATCAGGGAGGTCCTGTCTTACAAATTTGCTCGATATCTTAGAATATATTACCAAGGAGTTAGATGATGGAAATAGCATAGATGTTATATATCTAGATTTTAGCAAGGCGTTTGATAAGGTACCGCATAGGAGGCTAGTGTACAAATTGAGACTACATGGGATAGGGGTAGGTTAGTTGATTGGATTAGTGAATGGCTTTCTGATAGGAAACAGAGAGTAGTATTAAATGGGGCAATGTCTGAGTGGAAGGAAGTGGTTAGTGGGGTACCCCAAGGATCAGTGCTAGGACCTCTTCTTTTCTTGGTGTACATTAACGATTTAGATATAGGAATTAGTAGCAAAGTATCAAAGTTTGCAGATGATACTAAGATAGCATGTGCAGTACAGGGTGAAAAGGACAATTACAGAATACAACGAGACCTGGACAGGCTGATAGCATGGGCAGACAGGTGGCAGATGGAGTTTAATTCTAAAAGTGTCAGGTTATGCATTTAGGTAAAGACAACACAAACTTTAGCTATGAGATGGAGGGATGTTGGCTAGAGGCAGTAGAGGAAGGAAAGGATTTAGGAGTAGTGATAGACAGGACTATGAAATTTTCAAAGCAATGTTTAGAAGCAAGAAATAGGGCAAATAGGATCCTGGGTTTTATAAATAGAAATGTTAGTTATAAAAGTAAGGAAGTGGTGCGTAGCTTATATAATTCCTATGTTAGGCCCCATTTAGAGTATTGCATACAGGCCTGGTCACCCCATTATAGGCAGGATATCAACATGTTAGAAGCAGTTCAGAGAAGAGCAACTAGGATGATACCAGCATTAAAGCGCCTGGAGTATAGAGATAGATTAAAGGAATTAAACATGTTTTCATTTGAGAGGAGATGTATAAGAGGGATATGATAGAGTTATTTAAAATGTTCTCAGATACAAACTACATAGATGTGAGATCTTTCTTTACCTTAGAGGAGGGAAATAGGACTACAAATCATGGCAGGAAGATTAGAAAGCAAGGCTGCAGGTTAGATATAAGAAAATATTTCTTTAGTCATAGGGTGGTAGACTTCTGGAATGCATTGCCAGAGAGGGTTGTAAATAGCACTAGTTTGACAATGTTTAAAAACAGATTAGATAAGCACCTAAATTTATTAGATTTATTATTATGTATAGCACTGCATGATAGTTTTTAGAAGAAATTTACTATAGTTAAACAAGACATGATCCCCATGTATGGGGATCACAGATTATAGAGGAATTCGCTGCAGGACTTAGCCCTGTTAATGGGCCAAATATTTAGAATTAGTATATAATGTATTGTGTACTTGTAAGTGTATCTTTAAGTACTGATGACGAGGTCGCTGTGCAACTGATATAGGATAACCTAGATGGGCCCTGGTGGCCCTTTGTTATCCTTATGTTATGTTATGACGCCTGGAGGTTATAATGTCAGGAACCGCATGTACTAAAGAAGATTGCATTGACATGATGACATCTTATATACCATTAAATACTAATGCTTAAGTGCTTTGCATGTGTTTTCGTGCACATGAAAAAATATTAAACTTTTCTATTCTGATTATAACAGAATATTATCGTGTCATATGTAGACCCTTACGTATAGTAACATGGCTCTCCTAAACTGTGTAATATTTTTAAAGTTAAGATTTTGTTACAATGGCTCCTTGGCGCCGACGCTCCGGTATACATAACATACCATTCTCCAACAACAATATTAAACAATGTACTGGTCTTTCTATGATGGTCCTGTTAGCCTTTGTATGTTTTCCCTAGTTGTTAATATCATTATCTGACACCAGTACCTTAAATTTTCTCAAATCTTCTGTTATTTTGCCTAGTTTTCACTGGTTTCTTGCTACATTCTCATCCTTTATAATAACTATATCATCTACACTGAGATTTCTCTTTGGTGTTGTCCACTTATTTCAAGTTGTAGAGGTTGTACATATTCTCTTTTCCACCTGGACCAGAACTAATTGGCCAGGTATTGTACTCTGCACCACCTCTTTGTACAATATAAATACTCATTAACAAATATGCTTGGGGGAGGCAGTACCACAGTTAAAGGACGACCATTAACTATGTTCTCAGTTTCCACTAAGAAGCTTCTCAAATCTTTGTCGTCAAACTCTGCATCATGCTGATCAACTAACACATTGAACACATTTCTCACTGTGTCCCAAACACCACCCATGTGACTGGTATTAGGTATATCCATCTTAATACAACTCAGTCACACTGGTCTTTCATAAGTTCTTGTCTAATTTCATCATTATTCATTTCTTGCATGTTCTTTTCATTTTATGATTTACCCCCTACAAAGTTAGTTTCTTGGTAACATCTCAACTGCCTAACCAGCTCTCATCATCCTATAAAGCAACGATATGCATTGATTTCTGATTTAGCCCCTACAAAGTTAGTTCCTTGCTCACATCTCAACTGCTTCTTTGTCCTACAAAGCAACGATATGCATTGAGGAAGGAACTTGTATAGATGCTGTTGGCTGTTTCTATGTGCACTGTCCTACTTGCCATACAAGTAAAGAGCACTCCATACCTCTTAAGTTCTTTACAGTCCTCTGTGACATAGAATGGCCCAAAGAAAATTCTACTGCAGAGTATGTAAATGGAAGTGATGGTTATAACTTTGCGAAAAGGAATACACTTTGAAATATGTGATAGTCCAATTATCCAGTATCCACATGATCTAATTTCATTTAAAGTTATGCCCCTGCCTTGATGATTTGTCCTTTTATGGTGGTAGCATATTTTCTGATTAATTATGAGGGAAAATTTGGGTAGGATCACTGGATGTTGAGATGCACTCTCTAATTTGGCAAGTCTAAATGTTCCTCCTACTCTCAAAATACCATACTCACCAGTGAAAGGATCTAGGTTGTATAGATAAATGGTCTTGTCTTTCACCTTTATTCTTTTGTTATTGTTCCCTTTAACTAATATAATTATATTTTGCAGTTGATTTCAGTACATTTATTTCAGTTTTGAATGCATTCACTTGCAGTCGTTTTATTTCTCTTTCTGCTTCTTAAACTTCTGCTATATTCACTGGCACATACATACTTCTCTTCTTTAACGTTATTACTGCTGTTATCCTTTCCTTTGAAGCTCTTTAGGAGCTTAAGGCATAAGGCATACAGCAACTGCTCTCTTTGCTTTGAACCAATCAGAAAAATATTCTAATCTTTTCATGTATTCATTGACTGTTGTGTTACAGCATGGCATACAATTTTCTTCACTTCTGGATAATTTTCATCTATGAGTTGGTACTGGGGATGACTGCTATCTAGCTATCTAGTTCACTATCTTGCCAAAGAATTTCAAAGCCATTCCACCATATCTGACTTTTACAGAGTTTCTCTGCAGTCATGTCTCTAGATACATGATCTGCTGAGTTATTCTGAGTTTCTACAAATCTCCACTGATCTGGAGAGCTGTAGTCTCTAATTGCTCTTACTCTATTTGCATCATAGACAAAATCTTTGTGAATCATTTGCAATGTAACCAAGAACTACTTTGCTGTCTGTCCAAAATATTTTTTGAATGCTCTTTTATTCAAGTTCTCCTTTTAGGAGTTTGTGAATTCTAACTGACACCACTGCTGCTGCTAGTTCAAGTCTGGGAATTATGGTTTTCATGGGTATTACTCTCGAGTTTACCACTACCAATGCACAATGAATGTTTCCAGTCTTGCTAATTAAACTAATATATGAGCACTGGCCACATCCCTCTTGGCAAGCATCTGAGAAGTGATGACGTTCAAACTCTTTCTACTTCATAAGAGTTGTCAGGTTTGTAACATCTCAGTACCCTGAGCTGATCTAATTTGTATAATTCTCCATTTTATCCATTTAGGTTGAACAATGTCAGGAACCTCATCATCCCAATCAACATCATTTTTACACAATTCCTGTATTTTTTTCCTCTAAGTATAATAGATGACACTAGACTTAATGGGTCATACATGGAGCTTCCAGTCAACAGAAGGCCTCTCCTAGTGAGTGGTCTGTGTTTCAGCTTTATCCTGAATAGAAATGTGTCAGATTCTATACACCATTCAACTCCCAGAGTTCTTCCTATAGGCAGTGTGTCTTCATTTTTACTAAAGGCAAGACTTTTAATTCATCTGCCCTCTCATGAGGAGAAGTTGCAACTAATACATCTTTGTTAATTGATAAGAACTTATGAATGTTAAAACCTCCCTTTTTTACATGATTTTTTGCTCTTCTCAGTGAGAGTGACAACTTCCTTTTTGGTTGCTACTGACATTAAACCATCATCTACATAAAAGTTATTTCTTACAAACTAGGCTGCATCAGTTGCACCCTCATAATCATCTGCAGCTTTCTTTAGTACAAAGTTGGCAACATTTGGAGATAATATAGCACCAAACAAGTGAGCTGTCATTTTGTATTCAACTATTTCATCCTTAAGATTACCATTTTTCCACCACAGGAATCTTAATATATCTCCATGTTCTGGGTTTACCTTCACTTCATGATGCATTTCTTCTGTATCACATACAAGTGTAATATTTTCCTGTCTGAACCTGCATAACATTCTAACAAGTTTCTTGGTAAGGTCTGGACTTTGCAGCAAGTGAATGTTTATAGACTGATTCCTCTAGTTTGCACTACAGTCAAATACAACTCTCAATTTATTTGGCTTTCTTGGATGATAGACTCCATGATGTGAGATGTACCTCACCTTACCATCATTCCTAACTGGATCTTGTGTTGATACAACCTTTGCATAACATATGACAATCTTGTAATCTATGAACATTTTGTAGTCCCTATTGTGTTGATTGATCTTCTCAAGCTCACCATTTAATTTCTTGAATCTTTGTTGTGCTAGTAATTTGTTACTCGGAAGCTTGACAGTATCATCTTTAAGAAAAGGGTAACTTATAATGTCCATCCTCTAGCTGATGAATTCCTTATTTCATTTTATTCTTGAACCTTTTATCTTCATATGATAGTGGAGTGTCAGCTGTCTTTCTGTCGTTTAAGTCGAATTCAAACATATCTCTCACTTGAGAATGACTAATCACATCCTTAGTCGTTGTTGGAACAACTAAGAAATTAACCTTCCTTTCTTTACTAATTTGTACTTCTTGTGTTACTGTTCTGTAGACTCCCACTGTACTCTTTGTTGGTGGAGGAGCTCCACCTATAATTCCCTAACCCAATTTAGTCTTACATGCGTACGGGTGACTGTCATTGTCTGCTATATGGTTGGTGCCTTAAGAGTTGCTGTACAATTAAGACCAATGAGGAGTTCTATGTCAATATTTGGATCGTATTCCATTAGTATGTCAGAGATTACATTCAAGTGGAGCCAGATATGAGCAGTCCCAGGCCTTGGTATCTGATTCTTCACAGCAGCAATATCCTTTGTGGATTATGCTGAAGGAATTGGTATTTTTATTTCTTTATTATAACCTCTTATTTTAAGTCCATGAACTTTGATGGAATCTGTGATTTGTTTCCCATTTATTGTGTGAACATCAAGTGACACTGTCTAACAAGGCATACACCAAGATTTTATCTTCTTCATTGCTGACATGAAGCCACACAGAGAGTATGTTGCTGAATATGTCATGTATTACTGACTCTGTCACTTTAACCTTATTTGTCACTACAGCTGTTTTTATCACCTTTGGGCTGAGTTGTTTGATTTGGCACCTCTCGGCTCTCAGATTTTACCATATCATTATTGTAGAGAGCTGTGGGATGGTATCTCCTGCATCTTACCATCGCAGCGCCATTGGTGTGAGTGATTGTTGAGTGACGCCTGGAGGCTATAATTTCAGGAACCACACTCACTAAACAAGTGCACATCGACATGATACCTTTTATACATCCAACCACTGCTCCACTCTCCAGACGGAGCTGGTAGCCATCCTCCACACCCTATGGTACACCCAGCATCACCCAGATGTGACAGTGGTCATCTACACCGATTCCCGGGCGGTGCTGCAGGCCTGCAGCAGCGACACTCCAGTGACAACGTGCACCTCGTTACCTCCATACTGGGCAACCTGCAGTGACTTGCTGAGCAGGGGGAGGCAAGTTAGGTTGCACTGGACACCTAGTCATGTGGGAATATGGGGCAACGAGGCTGCTAACGGGGCTGCTAAACAAGCTGCTGCAGGCCCCACCATCACCAGGCACGTGCCGCCCAGCTAGCAGCAGTTGAAGGCATGGGCAAGGAGAGCTGCAGCCCAACACACCCAGCAGGCACACGGGGAGGTAGAAGGTAGCAAGAGGCAGGCGGCCTATTACCCCCTTGGCGCTGCCCACTAACAGCCAAGAGAGGACAGTGTGCTGCTGCAGCAAGTAAGGCTCGGCTATCCCACCCAGGAACAGCTAAACGAGGGCTTCATGAGACTGTAAGGGGCACAATCACCTTCCTCTGGTGCACTACCCCCTGTCCTGCCCCGCCACCGACTCAGACAAGGGCAGTCACCCAGACTCTCACCAGCGGCCTCTTGAACAGTCATAAGGTGAAGGCCTCCCTGCTAAACCACCACAGCTGCCCCCCCTCCCTGAGACCTGCTGCTGGAGGTGCTAAGAACAGCACCCCCTCCCCAATGACCTCACTACACCTCACAACCATCTGACTCTCAGAGGAAGGGAACAGAGTTTCTGCAATGGCGAGCTGATGCCCATAATGTACTATATACCATACTATATTTTATTGTAATATATATATTTTGTACAATAAACCAAAACAAACAAAAAAAACAATGACCTTTATAGCTTTAAATACTAATGCTTAAGTGCTTTACATGTGTTTTCATGCACATAAGAAAATATTAAGCATTTTCTTCTGATTACAGCAGAAAATTATTGACATATGTAAACCCTTACGTACAGTAACAACGGCTAAGCAAAAGAGGCTTAGGCTTAACATGACCTTCGCCTCCTTGGAGTAACTAAGGACTAGTTCTGTTGACTTCATAACATCATAACATGAACTCCCTTGGTTGGCTCGGTGAATGTCGGCTTCCCAGTATTTGATGGATTTATGGATTGCTCCATCAGTCAAGCATGTATCCATTATGCCTTCGTATTAAACGTTCAGCAGCCCATGTCATCATTGAGAGAAAAAAGGCTGTACAGAATGTTCTTTTCTTTTCCCCCTTGTGTGGAGTCAAGGCATAGTGAGGAAGCTGTGCAAAATATAGTGTGTCTCTTGTATGTATAGTTATGTGGAACTGCTTGAAGGCGAGGACACTGTAAATTTAATCACTGGTGTGGCTTTTGAACTCCCTGCATTAATCTGTTTGGAGACCAAAGAAGCTGTAGCGAGGTTAGGATGGCGGCACCTAGCAGCCTGTATCTTGATTGATGCAGTAACCTAATGAACTTAATAAAAAGAATACATTTATGGATCAGAGCTAAGAATGTATGAAGTCCTTACATAATAGGATTGACATAGGGGTATTAAACTACTGAAATTAATGTGGAAGAAATAAAAGTAGTATTCAGATGGCTTTTGTGTAAACTTATTTAGCTTATTTTTGACAGGATGAATTAAGTAGCTAATGTTCAGTATTTTTTTCTGTATCCACAATTTTGCTTCTTAATTACCTTTAACATTTAAAACGTTTTTTTGTCAATGCAAATTCTCCTAAATTGTTCTATATATATATATATATATATATATATATATATATATATATATATATATATATATATATATATATATATATATATATATATATATATATATATATATAAGAGAGAAGACAAAACTCATCCTCTATAGATTTCCACTATTTAAACCTTGCAAACATTTTGAGTAGATATTGTAACACTAGCTTTCTGTGTAAACGGTTTTGTGTGTTTCCCCGCAGGATGACACCGACGTGGAGTCCCGCATCCTGAATGTGAGCTTCTCGGCCAAACGTCCAGATGTACCCGGGGAGGAGTTCTACCAACCACAGTTCTTGAGGGAGCGCGTCTACCTCCACAGAGCTGCTCTTGCAAAACTGGCAACTGTCACTGTAAGTTTCTTGTAGTCTCTCTCTTTCTCTCTCTCTCTCTCTCTCTCTCTCTCTCTCTCTCTCTCTCTCTCTCTCTCTCTCTCTCTCATGACAAATAATCGCCATTCTATTAATTGGCATCAAACAGTGTAATACTCCTTCCTCTCGGCCTAGGTTCTGCCATTTGATGACAATCTGTGTGTGCGAGAGCCATGCCTCAACTATGAAGAGTGCCTAAGTGTCCTTAAGTTTGGCAATGCGTCAGGCTTCATCTCGTCCAGCACCATCCTCTTCAGGCCCATTTATCCAGTCAATACCTTCGCTTGCAGGTGTCCACATGTAAGTCAGAAATAAAAGAAGCTGGATTGGGTTTACATAGTATATATATATATATATATATATATATATATATATATATATATATATATATATATATATATATATATATATATATATATATATATATATATATATATATATATATTACCATCACCAATGAAATGCAAGGAGAAGCACACCAAGAACAGAATCCTTACCTAGAATCATATATATATATATATATATATATATATATATATATATATATATATATATATATATATATATATATATATATATATATATATATATACATAAATGTATGATATTAATAAGCTACCTGGGTAAGGATTCTGAACTTGGTGTGCTTTTCTTAGATTTTCATTGGTGAGTATGTGATGAATACATAGTTTTGTAATGCTTTTGTTTCCATGCTGTAGGCCTTTTATCTATTTGGTATATACCTACTACTTCTAACCTCTACTCATCCATCAGAAACCAACAATAACAACAGAAGAGAATGAAGATATAACATAAGACAACACATTTATTAGTTTTATTACTGTATACACAAGAACTTGATGAATTCTTTAGCTTCCCGATAGTATTAATAATGGTATGTGTGTATTTGTGTATCTACAGGGCTTCACTGGCATGCGGGAGCACTACGTATGTGACACAGAGGTGAACCTGTGCTATAGTAGTCCCTGCGGCAACCACGGCACCTGCATGAGGCGGGAGGGCGGCTACACTTGCGTCTGTACTCCCGGCTACACTGGTGAGTGAATAAGAAACTTCTTTGTCAGTTGTTCCCAGTCTGTCTTTTGAAAATCCTTGAAAGGTTTACGGTGATCATGGAAGTATAATGGGAGAAGTTGCCATGATATCACAGAAGTAAAGTCGACGCTGCTGCCTCTACCCGTCTTATTTTCTTTTGTTTTCTGTTTTATGTTCATGATTCGTATGCCGCCTATCATATATGTGACCAGCTGTGCCAGCAGGGGAGACATTATTTTGTCTAATTACAGGTTAAATACTTACAAGTTCGAATAAGATCAAAGGAAAATATTTCATATTGGGTGAAAGACGTTCTGAAAGTTATTTTTTCTTAGTATACTATTACCTAACCCTGATTGAACTCAAATACAATCATCATATATTTATTGACTTTATATGAAACTCTCTCTCTCTCTCTCTCTCTCTCTCTCTCTCTCTCTCTCTCTCTCTCTCTCTCTCTCTCTCTCTCTCTCTCTCTCTCTCTCTCTCTCTCTCTCTCTCTCTCTCTCTCTCTCTCTCTCTCTCTCTCTCTCTCTCTCTCTCTCTCTCTCTCTCTCTCTCTCTCTCTCTCTCTCTCTCTCTTTCATGTGACATTAGGTTTTAGAGCAATTATGTAGAATTATGTGTGTTCATGTCACTGTTCACTTAATGCATCAGGTTACTGAATTTTTGTTTTACTGTTTATGCCTTGTCATGCAATACCCAGTAAACAACAATATTTTTAACATAATATCTCCTAAAAATGTATGATGTAATTTATTTGACATTGTGGCTATTTAGCATAAACACCATTGACATAATAGGTCTACATAACATATTTAGGAAACTATAGTGTACTTTAGGACTTTAGGTAACTTAAACCATGAGTTATTTCTTATTTTTCATCTAGTAATAAGTAAAAAATAAAGTGGCAAATTTTCATTGCTCAGTGCAAGAGATTGCAATATTTTTTTATGTATCAACCTTGGAGGTATTTGATTTAAAGCTCCAAATACATGCTCAATAAACTCCTACTGGTTTCAGTTGCATGGATAGGAGCGGAGTGACAAGTCGTCTCCCTCTCGTTAACTTGATGTCAGTTGTTCCCAGTCTTCTCCTTATACTGTTTCCTTTGTCAGGGGTATTATCATGTATAAGTCTCCTATTCATTCTGTCCATTGTATCTTCTATGAATCTCATCTTTGGCAGTTTCACTGTAATTCCATCCTTTCATCTCACCCTTGTCAGTTGTTCCCAGTCTGTCTATTACATATTCCATATGGGATAGCTGTGATAGGGTTCTACAGGTCAACAGGCAAGAACATTATGAGGACAGCTTAGATACACATAAAGTTGATTGTGATTATAATAAACTGAGATGATAGGAATCTATGCTAAGGTTTAGTTAGCAACACTGACGTAAATACTAGCATGGTAAATTCATATATGGCAACTACCATGTGTAGGCTTGCTCTCTTCTAGTGTCTTCTTGTATAAGGATCGAATCATGGAAACACTATCATATATGAGTGTCATTTTCTTTCTCCCTTTTTTTTGGTCTAACAATTCTATTACATCTTTCTACAAAATGGTAACATAGGTAATCCATATACAGTGACAAACATTTGTAAATCTACTGGCTTCCTGTTTTCTTGTGACCTTATGTTCTTATTGTGTCTCCAGGAAAGAACTGTGAGGTGAGCATGCTGAGTGGACCATGTGTGGCTGAAGTCTGCAAGCATGGCAGCACCTGCAAATCTGTGAGTGATGACAGTGGAGGTTCAAGTGGCTTCACCTGCACCAACTGCACCCGCTCTCTCTACCACACCTCTACCTGCGAGTTAAGGGCACGTCGTTTCTCAAAGGGCACCTTTCTCACCTTTCCAGCTCTCAAGCAGCGCCACAGGCTGCACATCAAGATCAGGTGGGCATTTAGAAGCAGGTGATAATCTCCCATGCAGAAAAGTTAAGGAAAAGTTGTCTTTTAAGCAAGAACTAAGAAAGTTTGACTACAATACTTATAAAAGTTCATCCATTGATAGCACATTATGTATTTTAAGTATAGTAGATACATTTATTAAGCTCCCAATCCACAGTCCATAGCTTATCAATTCTAAGCTTGCCTGTGTTGCTATAGCTTTGTCATGTCTTAAGTAGATGTATTCATTAAGTTCTGAGTCCATAGTTTATCAGTTCTAATCCTCTTTGTGTTGATACAGCTTTGCCACGCGAGAACCCAATGGCCTACTATTGTACAATGGTCGCTACAACGAGAAGCATGACTTCCTGTCCCTGGAGGTGGTGGATGGCCATGTAGTGTTCTCCTTCAGTCTCGGCACCATCACCACCCGCGTGTCAGCCTCCTTGCCTGGCGGTGTGCATGACGGCAACTGGCACACTGTCACAGTTGATTACTACTACAGGGTGAGCTTGTGATGCTGGAATTTTGCAGTAACATTCATTGGCTTTACAAAAGGAAAGTCATGCCTTACAAATTTGTTTAGAGTTTATAGTAAAGTTTATGAGGCAGTAGATGATGATGATATTTATATCATCCTTTACCTAAATTTTTGTAAAGCATTTGATAAGGTACTATATCAGAGACTCTTTGGGTATGTTTACACCAAGCGAATCGAATCAATTCAATTCATGAAGAATCATCTGAATAGAATAATTTTGAATCTGCATAGTTCCAACCAAGGAATATACATAGAGGAAGTTTTGGTGTGGGTTAAAGTTTGGAGTACAGAGACGGTGCTGCCATCTGTTGGAAGCAAGTACTTTCATAGAAAACGTTGTTAGGAGTAACTTAAAATTTCTCCCATGCTTCTTCCCCCCACCCCCTATTTTTCCCTGTATTCTCTCGTGGTTATGAACTTATAAGGCAATTAAAACATGTTTATATATATATATATATATATATATATATATATATATATATATATATATATATATATATATATATATATATATATATCATACCACTTCTGCCCTTGGTATAGGACTACCCCTGAGGCCATGGAATATTTCCTGCTTCAATGCCCACGCTTCCTCTCTCAACATACTGCATTACACTCCCGGGTCTCCGCCCTGGCCATCACAACACTCGACCTGCTCACCCTCCTGGCGGCCTCAGGCATCCACCCCTCCTGGCAACCTGCTGTCCTTCGCCTTACTTGTGCCTTCTTGAGGAAGACCAGCCAGCTACCACGCCTGTGACACCCACACAGGACTACCCCAGGGCTCATAAGGATTTAAAAGAGGCCACGAAAATCTATGGATCCTTATGAGCCCTGGGGTAGTCCTGTGTTGGTATCACAGGTGTGGTAGCTGGCCAGTCTTCCTTAAGAAGGCACAAGTAAGGCGAAGGACAGCAGGTTGCCAGGAGAGGTGGATGCCTGCTGAGGCCGCCAGGAGGATGGGCAAGTTGAGTGTTGTGATGGCCAGGGCAGAGAGCCGGGAGCTTAATGCAGTATGTTGAGAGAGGAGGCATGGGCATTGAAACAGGAAATGTTCCATGGCCTCAGGGATAGTCCTACACCAAGGGCAGAAGTGGTCACAAGACAGACGTAGACGATGCAAGTGAGCACTGAGCGTGGTGTGGCCCAAGCGGAGGCGGGCAATAGTTGATGTGCCTTGCACTCCTTCCCGTGACTGACTGACTGTTTGAATCTTGTAACAGCGCTCATCCTCTCCCGCTGATGGACCCCCCATCCCTCACCCCCTTACTACCTGCAACCCACGCACCATCTGTTAGAAGTGAGGTTCCCTAATCAATTCCTCCAGCCCGCCCATTGAACCCATATATCCTCCCTAGAATCCTTGGTTCCAACCGACTGAGTCTCAACACATCTGATTCAATCATCCAGATGATTTAGTACCAAGGCAGCCTTCGGAAAGTATGGACGTATTAGCTTTTGCAGAAATAGCAGTGTTACAGTGGCTGAGGATGCGTAGGCGTAGGCATCGGCAACAAATATGTGTGCATGCAATTAATTCTAGAAGACCTGAACTTGGGAGCTTTGGATATTTGTTCCCAGATTTGGTCAATAATCAGGAGAAGTTTTATGGGTTTTTTTTAGGATAACCACAGAATGATTTAAGATGTTGGTGGAGCCTGTCACCAACGAGAAGTACTAGGCCTACAGCAGAAACCATGTCAGTTTGTAAAACTCTGAGAGACTACTCTTGTCTCACCAGGTCACTGATACATACATTCACCGCAGAAGAAATGGGCGCACCAATTGATACCATATTATCACATCTACTCCGTACTCGGTGTATGGAGGATATTAAAACAATTACAGCTATGTTAATTTTAGCATTTTGTCATATTAACTTTTACTTTGTGATGTGACATACCATAGTATTTAGTGAACGAAATCAGAGGCACAGGGGTTAGTAGCAGGAAGTTAACACCCCTCTCCCACTCTGGTGCCTGGCTGAGTGATGGTTACGTTATGTCATACATTTCAAAAGTACATAGATGATACACCCAACAGTTGCCACATGAAAATATGTAAGCATATCTATAATGCTTTCTGTTGTCATTTGTTTCCAAAATATGCAGAATACTACTGTCTAGTAATTTGTAGGCTACAGCAATTCCTTCTATGGTTCAGTACAATACATTTACTTACATGATCTTGGCGCACAGGATCACTAGGATCATATATAGCACATCATTCTCGTATTAAATTGATAAGAACGTCCACTAATATAGTGTTTACTCCTCGGGTGAATCGCCTTGACTGATGATAAAATGGGTTGAAACCAATCATTGAGTCTGAATTGCCATGAATCAGCATGATTTGAATTGACTCAATTCGCCTAGTGTAAACGGTTACATTGAAACTAATGTGGCGAATCAACACAATTCATGAATCATGTTGATGCTTTATGAATTGAATCGATTTGATTCGCTTGGTGTAAACAAACCCTTAAGAAAGGTTAGGGCGCACAGGATAGAGGGGAAAAAATATTAGGGTGGATAAAGATTTGGTTAGGCAATATGCGACAGAGAGTTGTAATAAATGGTTTTAATTCTGAGTAGGGTACCACAGAGATGAGTATTAGGATTATTATTTTTAATATATATTAATGATTTCGATAGTGAAATTAGTAGTGATGCAGTGAAGACTCAATACTCGAACGTCTTTGAAGTCAGACTTTTCAATCAAATGCAAAAGTTTGACCTGGTACTCAAAAAAATATCTGGTACTTGAACGTCCGCACATGTGGTTGTAAACAAAGCTCTGGCCTCTCCTTCCCCACTGCCACCAGTTGTCCTGTTCTGATACCAGTAATACTGGTAATATTGAAGCTAAAATACCAGTATTGCAATATACTGGATACTGGTGCACATCCCTAGTCCCGCCACGGTCATGAGAACAAAAACATTCTCCTGTGTCATGTCTGTATTTTTTCATTTAGAAACTTACAATGGCACAAAAGAGGCTAATTAGTTGTGAAAATAAGGAATCTTGTGAGAGTGCAAGTGTTAGTGACCTGCAGCCCTCCACTAGTGGATTTACAGGAATCACACCAAGAGACGAGTTACCAGACATTTTCATGGATGGTGACTCATCTTCTGACAAATAACCTCCCTCCTTCTCCCCACCTTTCTCACCTCCTCATCTATATTATCCATCACCAGCCTTCACTTACAGTAAGTACAAATCAAAATTATGAAAAGATAAACAATGAAATTTTTGTAATCTTAAGATTTTACTAAGGTTAGAACAAATAACCTGATTTAAAGGTATTGGTAGTCAAACTTTTTGATACTCGAACATCCATTTGGAATAATCAATAAAGTTTGAGTATTGAGTCTCCCCTTTATTAGCAAATTTGTGGATAACGCAAAGATAAGTGGATTGATTAGGCTATATTTGGGTGCCATTGCCTTGCAGGCAGATTTGGATAGAATGAACAAATGGACAGACAAATGGAAAATGCTGTTTAATATTAACTGTTGTCAGGTTCTCAAATGACTCACAACGTGGTTTGCTTTTACTGATCACAGCCATCACTGTAAGGTAGAGGAAAAGCAGTATCTGACAAGTTTATTGATGAAAGCCTGTCCATAAGAACTGTGGACAAAGTTCTCACTCAGTTTCTAAAATAACATTACTCATTGGTATAAAACACTTTCAGAATATTACACAAGTTATAAAATACATATACAATCAACTTGGCGCCGTGACATTTAGTATAAACTACAAAATAAGATGTTTACCTTATTCACCTCTCTCCTGCATCTTACCATTCCTGTGTCTAGAGTGTGAGTGAGGCCACATCAAGTAATATACAAGAAGGAAGTTGTGGTGTGGGTTAAAGTTTGGAGGACACTGGCGGTGCTGCCATCTGTTGGTATTGAGCAGTTTCATAGAAAACGTTTTCAGGAGTAACTTATGAAGATTTCTCACATGCTTCCCCCACCTCCAATTTTTTCCCTCCATTCTCGCGTGGTTATGAACTTATAAAGCAAATAAAACATTTATATATATATATATATATATATATATATATATATATATATATATATATATATATATATATATATATATATATATATATATATATATATATATATATATATATATATATATATATATATATATATATATATATATATATATATATATATATATATATATATATATATATATATATATATATATATATATATGTGTGTGTGTGTGTGTGTGTGTGTGTGTGTGTGTGTGTGTGTGTGTGTGTGTGTGTGTGTGTGTTGCTTTGGCCACAAAGGCAACAACTGCTGGATCCTTATGAGCACTATGGTAGTCCTGTGTGGGTATCACAGACATGGTAGCTGGCCAGTCTTCCTCAAGAAGGCACAGGTAAGATGATGGCCAGCAGGTTTCCAGGAGGGGTGGATGCTTGAGGCCGCCAGGAGGGTGGGCAAGTTGAGTGTTGTTATGCCTAGGGCAGAGAGCCATGAACATAGAGCATTGCAGTGGGAGTGGAAGCTTGGGCTCAGGGGTAGTGCTATACCAAGGGCAGAAGGGATCAAGAGACAGACGTAGGCGGTGCAAGTGAGCACTGAATGTGGTGTGGCCCAGGTGGAGGCGGGCGATGCTGCTCTGGCTTGCATTCCTTCCCGTTTGAATCTTGTAACGACACTCGTCCTCCCCCACTGTAGGACCCCCATCCTTCTCCCCCTTGCTGCCTTTGACCCATGCCCTATCTTTTTAATCAATTCCTCCAGCCCTCCCATGAAACCCGTATACCCTCTTAGTATAGAATGCTTACACCGCACTGAAGTATAAGTGACGCCTGGAAGTTATAATGTAAGGAATTGCATTCACAAACAAGCATGCATCGACATGACACCTTATAAAGCATTAAATATTAGTGCGTAACTGCTTTACATGTGTTTTCATGCACATAGAAAAAAAATATTAAATGTTTCTCTTCTGATTATAGCAGAATAATAACGTGATATATGTAAACCTAACGTACATTAACATAAAAAAATGCAAAGTACTTAACGTAAGTAGAGAAAATCCACACAACATGTAAACAATAAACAACGAGGCCTTAGTAGGTTGAGAATGTGAAAAAGATCTAGGTTTTATAGTTAACTCCAATCTTGGTCTAAGAAAACAATGCATAGAGGCTAGAAATAAGGCAACTGGGTACTAAGATTAATTTTTAGGAATGTTAAGAGCAAAGTCCCAAAATAATATTGAAGTTATATTTGACGTTGGTTAAACCTCATCTAGATTATGCTGCACAGTTCTGGTCTTCACATTACAGGAAGGATATAGTTCTATTAGAACTAGTGCAAAGAAGAATGTCTAAAAGAATACAGAGGATAAGGGCTTCCCTAGGAAGAGAGATTGAAGGTATCAAATTTGCATTCCTTGGAGAGACGTAGGTTAAGATGGTATCTGTTAGAAATATTCACATGGTATATGGGTTATAACAAGGGGGTGCTTGAGCAAAGTTCTTAGAATCAGTAGCCAGGATAGAACCAGAATAATGGGTTGAAGCTTAAAAAAATTAGGTTAAAGAAAGAAGTGGGAAGGAGAGCAGTTAATGAATGGAACAGATTCAGTAATCATATTGTTAACACTGAATCAGTAGGAAGCTTTAAAAGAAGATTAGACAAATTTGTGGTTGAGGATGATGGATGGAATTAGATAGCTTTGTTCACACAGGGACTGCCACGTATAGCTCTAGCAGACTTGCAGCTACCCTCCTATTCTTATGTTCTTAAAGACTAAAGGCAAGAAAAATGTAAGAAACTAAAAGAAAAAAAAAAAAAAAACAGATCTAAAGGCATTTTTCTACTTTTGGCTAGACATGTTTGCTCTTCTTTAGGTATATATATATATATATATATATATATATATATATATATATATATATATATATATATATATATATATATGTATATATATATATATCTGTGTGTGTGTATTCACCTAGTTGTATTCACCTAGTTGTAATTTTACAGGGCCTGGGTATCATACTCGTGTGGCCCTGTCTCCATATCTACACACATCCAACTTTCCTTTAAAACTATGCACACTCCTCACTGACACCACCTCCTCACTCAAACCATTCCACAACTCCACACGTCTTTGTGGGAAACTATATTTCTTCACATCCTTCAAGCATATTCCCTTGGCTATCTTTTTACTATGCGATCTCGTAGTTCTATTTAAGTTTTCCTCTCTCAACATCATTTGCTCATTATCCACTTCATCCAGTCCGTTCAACAGTTTATAAACCTGTATTAAATCTCCTCTTTCTCTTCTTTGTTCCAAGGTAAGCAAATTCATTTCTTTTAATCTCTCCTCATAGGTCATTTCTGCCAATTCCGGAACCATTTTTGTTGCCATTCTCTGCAATCTCTCCAACTTCCTTATATGCTTCTTTTTATAAGGGGACCAAACCACTCCAGCATATTCCAATCTTGGTCTAATTACTGTACTAATTAATTTCTTCATCATATCTTTATCCATATAATGGAAGGCTAATCCAATATTTTTATCAAATTATACGTTTCTCCAAACATCTTATCAATATGAGCCTCAAACTGCCCATGGTCTTGTATTATCACTCCCAAATCCTTTTCCTTTTCCACCTTTTTCAACACTACTTCTTCACCCATCTTATATGACCCTCTTGGCCGTCTTCCACTCTTCCCATCTCCATCACATGACTTTTGCTCAGATTAAATTCCATTTGCCACCTCTTGCTCCACTCCCAAATCTTATCCAGATCTGCCTGTAAAATTTCACAATCTTCTTCACTCTTCACACACCTACACAACTTCGCATCATCCGCAAACAAATTAATATAACTGTTTACTCCTCTGGCATGTCATTAATATATACAAGGAAAAGTATTGGTGCCAGCACTGAGCCTTGTGGGACTCCACTCTCCACCACCAACCAGTCCGACTTTGCATCCCTTATTACCGTTCTCATCTCCCTCCATCTCAAGTAGTTTTCCATCCACTTTAACACTTTTCCTTTCAGTCCTCCATAAATCTCTAATTTCCATAGCAGTCTCATGTGAGGTACCTTGTCAAAAGCTTTCTTTAAATCCAAATATACACAGTCCATCCATCCCTCTCTCTTGTATTTTGTCAACCACTCTTGAATAAAAGCTCAGTAGATTTGTTACACATGACCTCCCTTTCCTAAAGCCAAATTGATGATCCGATAATAACTTATGATCCTCCAGGAACCGTATCCAATATTTCTTTATCACCCTCTCACAAATCTTACCGACCACACTTGTTAGAGACACAGGTCTATAGTTAAGAGGCTCTTCCTTACTGCCTCCCTTATAAATGGGCACCACTTCAGCTCTTTTCCACTCTACTGGTACTTCCCTGTTTCTAATGAACACCTTATAATATCATATAATGGATCAATCAATTCTTCTCTACACTCCTTCAATAATTTTCCTGAAACTTCATCTGGTCCCATCGCTTTATCATCTTTAAGTTCCTCCAACATTTTATATAACTCCTTTTAGGTATCTTAATGTCATCCATGTGCACATTTCCTTGTACATTCTGAGGCTTTACAAACATTGTTTCTTCAGTAAATACTTGCTGAAACCTATTATTTAGCAATTCCGCTATATTCTTAGGGTCATCTACTATCCCTTGCTCTCCTTTTAATCTTTCAATGGACTCTCTCTTTTAAGTTTACCATTTATGAACCTGTAAAACAATTTTGGATGTTCCTTACTCTTGTCTACAATATCTTTTCAAATTTTCTTTCTTCCTCCTCCTTACCCTCACATACTCATTTCTCGCCACTCTATAATTCTCCTTATTTAGTATATTCCTGCTCTTTTCCATCTTTTCCAAGCCACATCTCTCTTTTCCTTAGCCTTAACACAAGTTGCATTAAACCAATCCTTTCTTCCTTCCTCTCTCGGTTTATACTTTGGTACAAATTTCATAACTCCTTCTTTATAATATTTCATAAAAATCTCATAGTTTTTTTGCACTTCTCTGATTTGTAACATCTCCTCCCAATCTAATTTTCTGAAATAATTTTTCAAACTTTCTGTGTCCATCTTTCTATAATTCAATCTATCTGCATTTCCATAACCACATGATCACTTTTTCCCAAAGGACATTTGTATTGTATATCTCCACATAGGTACACTACTTTTGTTAACACCAAATCCAGTCTAGCCGGTTCATCATCTCCTCTATATCTAGTATTTTCCTTCACCCTCTGTTCCATCATATTTTCCATCATTAGATTAAGAAATCTCTCTCCCCATGCTTCCTCTCCAACACCACTTACTAGATTTTCCCAGTCCACCTCCTTACAATTAAAATCTCCTACTAGTATCACCTTTCTTTTTCCAGATAATACACTTTCCAAACTCTGTAAAGTATCCTTGATCATATTGTCGTATTCCCTTAATGTCCAAGAATTTGTTTTAGGAGGTACATAGGTCACCATGATTATTAATTCTTTTCCATCACTTTTTATCCTTATGCTTATCACTTCTGCGTTGTTCTTCCCATACCAAACCTTATCCACATTTATTTATTTCTTCGTCATAATCATAACTCCTCCTCCACCTTTACTCTCTATCCTTTCTCCATATATTATATTTATTATCCAAATTTATCTTTGTTTTTCATGCAATTTTGTCTCAGTCAAACACACTATATCAGGCTTCTCCACCATCATATAGTCTTGCAATTCCAATCTACTTGACAGTATCCCATCTATATTAGTATACATTACGGTCCACCCACTGCTCCCTCTAGGGTTTCTCCGCATTCCTTCTTTCCACATACCACTTTCTGACTCTCTCTCCTATAACTCTCCAAAAACTTTCTCTTTCCTCCTCAGACCGCTCATCATTTTTCCTTCTCGCCTCTTCCACCAATTCCTTATATCTTCTCCTCTCTTCCTCATTTCTATTCTTTCTCACAAACAACTCTTTACAACCTTCTATCTCTCTTAACTTTGATGTTCTATATAGGATATCCTCCGCAGATTGTTGTGACTTCAGTACTACTTTAATCGGTCTGCTCACTCCCTCCATATATGGACCCAGTCTATGGATCTGTGGTGTTCAGCAAAATGCAGTCAGCAATCCGGTGATCTTTATTCCTTTTTACAGATTACTACACAGCTCGCCTTCTGCTCTCCCACTGACCCGACGCCTCACATGTTCACTTCTCCCATAACAAGCAATTAACTTAACTATACAAGTGTAAAGCCAACGACACCCAAGTATTTAACCCATCACCTACACACATCATAGTACATTACAACACAGATACATATACATTACATTACACACCCCTGATCTCCAGGATCACAACAATATCGCTCATCCGCTCACTACTCCTTCAACACGGCTTCTCGTTGCCTCATTTCAGCCACCCCCTGCAGCAGCTGGCTTTCCTCAACATAAAGCGTTCATCTTCTACTCCTTCATCTGGAGTGCCAGCTTCTTCACTGAACTGCTGCTGTCTCAAGTTCCTGACGTGTTTACTCCATCAACCTCTATCACCTCCAGTTCACCCTGGTGACACACCCTGCGATGCTGAGGTGCAGCGCCGCCCGCCTCGAACCCACACTGCATCGTCAACCATGTAGTTCTTCCTTGCAACATCAGGATGTGAACCACGCTGTACCTGATCTGCCGCACGCAGTCTGTACTGCACCGGTAAATACCACTCACGGAGCTGATGCCACATTTTTTCCGTCCAGGGCGTCACGTTGTACAGGTGGACTGCCTCAGCAACGGAGCAGCCCTTTTGCTGCTATCACCTTCACCGCGATGGTTCCTTTCCACGATACTTACCAGACGGTGCGTATGCCCTCTGAGCGCAGCGACACGCCCCAGCGCGCCAGCTGCGAATCGCCGGCCTCAAGACAGTGTCGTTGTCACAGAGCAGTTCCGGCGCCTCGCTCGCAGAAGACTTGTTCCAGGTGACTGACGACGGTGTCCGCATCTCACTGTGCCGCCACACAGCGAACCGAGATGGCCCGCAGTCGACAAGGGACAGGTAGGCGCTACCAGGTAGTGGGTAACATCTGTCGCCAGACGCCACCATGTCTCAGTCACACTTCTGACCCATGCTACCACCGCCGGCGCTGGTCGATCTTTCACACCTCACACTGCCGCACAGTAGCATCTTCAGCACGCCACTGCTCGTGAGATGTCACGTCTGCAAAGAAGATGTCGTCCACGCCATCCAGCACTATGTGAACGCCAGCGACACTGCCACGCTGCTATCCCGACTGCTAGCTGCTGATGCTGCTGCTACCGCTGCTACACTCACTGCCGATCCGTCTTTGTCACCTCGCACCCACTCTGGGACTCGTGACGTCCCGGTTTTCTGACTATGACTCACAGACATGACCAGCTCAAATTCCGTCACCAGCTGCCGGATGACATCTACCCACGGCAATCAGCATCTCCCCATGAGCCTTTTAAGACGTGCCCGCCACTCAGCGCATCGTCAATCCAGCTAGACAGTCGCAGATCTGTTCGCAGATCGATTTCCATGCCCCACGCGATGGCCAGATTGACGCCACGAACTGCTGCGTCTAGCTCAGCCATGTTAATGTAGCTCTCATCTCTTCTAATCCAGCATGCGTCCTCAATGGCAGCTCCTCTGTTTCCACAACAACACCCAGCTATAGAGCTCTCGGTCCACACCACTGCCTGGTCTCCATGCACGCACCATTGCCCACAGCACGGATCTTCTTTGGACAGCCTGCTTGACATACTCCATCTGCTCGCACAGCGTCATCCCCGTCACGTCGTCCCAGCCCCTACTAGCGTTCACCTGCCGTTTATCCATGCCACTGCCTCGCAGCCAGCCGCCCACCGCAAATGAGCGATCAGTCGCCCGCACCACGCAAACACTGCACGGCTCACTTGTTTCTCACGGCAACTGCATTGTCTCGCATCCATTGCAGTTCCCTTCACCGGACGTACGCCAGACCCAGCAAGCGTCTCCGCCACACGGACTGGCTGTTTACACTCCAGCCCGTAACTCATGTGCAGCAACCTGCTCTGCACTGACCAGGTCTTCATTCACGAGCAGGTCATCTACCACCAAAACTGCTTGTTCGATCTTAGAGTCTTGAGCCAGGATGGTCTTGACAACTGCTTTCATAACTTGTGGAGCGATGTTGAGGCCAAAACCAAGCGCTTAAGCACCGCCACCTCTCACCATCACGGTCTGGAAAGGCCACAACTGCTGATCTACACGCACCTGTAGATACGCCTTGCATAGGTCGACACACGTTCTCTCCATGCCCGCCACTTCCTTAGTTGGTCAGAGCATACGCCGCTGTCCAGTGAACAGTCACGCAGTCATTTAGCTCATGGTAATCAGTATCCACCTTACCGCCATTGTTCTGCCGCACTGCCATGAGCTAGAAGCCCCATGCCCCTGCTGCTGCTCATCGTGATACAAGCCAACCACTTGTAATCCACGACTCCAGCTCCTGGCAGAACGCCTGTCGCATAAACACGTTGTACTGCTCCATTGTGTTGCCAGACAGTCACAGCACCATTTGTCCACTTCCACGTGACGATCCACGTCCGACTCACTGTGTTGAACTGCACGCTGAAGTCACGCCCACCACCAATCGCAGCGGTCACACAACCTCGCTGTCCAGCGCCGCAGAATTGAACATCAGAGGCAGACTTCACCGTGACTCACCAATCTCGATGCCTCATGCCAAGTACAACATCCGCGCCCAAGGCTGGCTCACCACCAGTGCTTTGAGTCTGGCACACAGGCCAGCAATCTCCACAGACACCTCGCCGACTCCAGTACACCAACGTGTCTCCACTGATGGTCGTTACGCTGGTGATCCGCTTGCCACCGCATGCAACACTCACGATGGTCTCTGCTGCCTGTGTCAACAGCACTTGACAACACGTCCGTTGACTAACAGCTGCACCACTGGCAACGCGCCGCTCACTGGTTTCAAGAACGCTCGCTGATCTCCCCTCCTCTCGTTTCCGTCCACCATGCTGCAGCAAGATGCCCCCCGGCCGCAATTCCAGCAACACAGTGCGCCTCTGCTCTCACTTGTTGCTCGTGAAGCTCTCTCTTGTTGGTTGACCACGAGCCTGTGTCACTACAGCTCCAGCAGCCACACCAGCAGCTACACTCTCATCAGAGAGTACAGCACGAGCCCCCAGCACACTAACCAGGTCGATCTTCCCCTACATTCAGCCAACTGTTCTGCGAATGTCATCTGGCAGTCCAGTCACGAAGGCACAGGCGAGAACACGCCCACTCCCCAAACAAAGTTGATAACCTCCGCAGCTCTGCCAGGTAGACCCCACTCACCCGGCACCTGTAGCTACCTCTCCGTTACTGGTCCAGCAACGCCCTCAAGGCGTCACACACGGCTTCTGGAGAACAGCTCTTAATTGTGACCACGGTGAACGCGCCACCAGTCAGGCGCAGCTAAGACACTACGGGCTCTCGCACAACATCTCGGCCCTTGTCACCCATTCTACAACCTTGTACCGTCGAACTCATGAGTCTAGCGTCAAATCTTGGTGTAGATGATCTCGCCTTCACGCCTTTCTTCCATGACTGCCTAGATAGCTTGTGGTGTTCAGCAAAAGCAGTCAGCAATCCGATGATCTTTATTCCTTTTACAGATGTCGACTACACAGCTCGCCTTCTGCTCTCCCACTGACCCGACACCTCGCGTCACAGTCGTCCTCACTTCCCCTCCCATAACAAGCAATTAACTAGGTAACTAGGTACAAGTGTAAGAGCCAACGACACCCAAGTATTTAACCCATCACCTACACACATCATAGTACATTACAACACAGATATATATACATTACATTACACTTCTTCTTGTAGGTCTTTTTTTTCATCATCATTTAGATTTTTGAACAGATCTCTTACCGTTTTTAATTCTTCCTTAATTCTCTTAGGCTTATATGTTATATTTTGTTCTTTCATCCCAAATATTAACACACTCTTCTTCTTTTCTGCTATTTCCCTTATCAATGTTTCCTTATTCTTCATTACATTAACCAGTTCCTTGGACCTTTCTTTTTTGTCTTCCTTCAACTGATCTTTAATTATTTCTTGTAATCCAACCATCTCTGCTTCCCTCGACTCAGTCCATTGTGTTTTCTTCAGTTCCCACTTCGTTTCAAACCTTTCATTCTGCTCACTAATCATTTCCTTAAAGTCATCTTTCTCCTTTACTACTCTCTCCATTTTCTCCTCCAACCGTCTCTTGTATTTTTCAACCTCCACTCTCAAGTGTGCATTCTCATCCACCAATCATTTTTCATTTTCCTCCAGTCTCTTAACTCTTTCCTTCAAAGCCTTGCAGAATTCTCTATCCTGCTCCTCCTCACTCCTCTGAACTTTTAATTTCTTCACCAACTCCTCAAATCTCTTCTCCAACATTACCAATCTACCTTGCATTGTTGCCCCCTGTTGAAGATGGACTCATGCTTTGACTGGCCACTTTCGGCTTTGCTCCCTGGGCCTCATCAACATATTTTGAATTTGGTAATTTATTTCTTACCGGTCTATCCATTTTTTTTTACTCTTCCTGGGAGCATGTGGGTGTGTGGTCACTGAGGGCCAGGCCTGGTAGCTACGTGTGTGTGGTGGGATGCATTGGCGGCTGCTATGGCTGGCCTTTGTGTGGTTCCCGCTCTGTCGTTTGGAGTGTGGAGGTTCTCACACCTCCAATCACTCCCATGTACACGCCACCAGGCTACGTTCACTCTGTACACTCGTTCACTCGCTCTGGTTGCCCCTCAATACCAATAACGATTCTCACTCAAGCACATTGCTTAGCGTGTGGAGTGTTAGTTAGATGCCACTCTAAGCAGGAGGCACGTCCGCTCTCCATGGAGCGCGGAGTGTGTGTGTGTGTGTGTGTGTGTCCAAAGATATGGTAGTCGGAACGAGATCTCTGTAGGCATGTTCAAGCACCTCAAAACCCAATTGGTTAATCCTGTTCGTGCATTGTCATGCAACAACAAAACTTTCTTCGACAATAGACTTGTTTGGTAATTGCTGGCTTCAGTTTGTTCCAGCAAAGCACTGTACCTTGCACTGTTGATCGTGCACCCTTTTCCAGGTAGTCTTCCAGTATAGGTCCTTTGAGTCCCAAAAAGGGTTAGCATCACCTTTCCAGAAGTCTGAGTCTTGAATTTCTTTCGCTGGCGAGCCAGGATGTTTCCACTCCATACTCTGTCTTTTGGATTCTGACTCATAATGATGGACCCACGTTTCATCGCCTGTGACTATTCTGCTCAAAAATCTCTCGCCATCATTGTTGTAGCGATCGAGTAAACATTGGCAGACCTCAAGACGTTTGCGTTTGTGCTCTGCAGTAAGCTCCCTTGGCACCCATCTCGCACAGACTTTATGGAAGCCAAGCTCATCGTGGATGATTTGAAAGGCAGAACCATGACTAATCTGCAGAGAACAAGCTACTTCATCAATGATAACTCGCCGGTTCGCCATTACCATCTCTCGAGCTTGCTGAATCTTCTCATCAGTGGTAGGTTGACTCCCTGCTCCTCTTGTCACGCTCGTCCGCCACTTTTAAACTTCTCAATCCACTCATACACACTTCTACGTGGTAGTGCACTGTCCCGTATTGTCCTAAAAGCCTCCATGAATTTCAGCCCCTGACACTCCTTCTGACAAGAGAAATCTCACTGCTCTTTGTTCTTCCTTGGTGCATACTGCTAGTGAAGCGCCATGTTTACACAGTAAAACAGAAAGCAAAATGGCCATCAGGCTCAAACTTTGATAACATGACCACAGTAGTATCAACTATCACCATCCAGAACGCAGTGTGGCAATACTGAAGACATGTTATGGCATCATAATTTTAATATATATATATATATATATATATATATATATATATATATATATATATATATATATATATATATATATATATATATATATATATATATATATATATATATATATATATATATATATATATATATATATATATATATATATATATATATATATATATATATATATATATATATATATATATATATATATATATATATATATATATATATATATTATATATATATATATATATATATATATATATATATTTATTATATTTATATATATATATATATATATATATATATATATATATATATATATATATATATATATTATATTTTATATATATATATATATATATATATATATATATATATATATATATATATATATATATATATATATATATATATATATATATATATATATATATATATATATATATATATATATATATATTTTTATTTTTATATATATATTTTTATATATATATATTTTTTTATTTTTATATTTTTTATATGTATGTTGTATACAGTCAAGTCTCGATCAATGCAAGTTTAAATAACGCAATTTCGATTTAACACAACTTAATACTAAACAAGATGCGATTAAATAACTTGATTTATTAGCTGCAATGTAGGTTAACTCGACTTGATGACATGCACACTCACGCTGCTTCTGGGGGAACCGCCCGAGACACTCTCAGCCGGATTCTTAAATAATATGTTCCATCTTCATCAGTTGAAGGATACCATCAGGGAGAAATCAGTATTCTTAAGAGAGAACGCTGCCCTCCCACAGCTCAGCCAGTATTTACCTTCGTCCTAAAGGTGAACCAAGACCCGTCTTCGTCATTACCTTCGCATAAATTTTGGCAAAATACCTATCATTAGTTGGATTTTTTTTTTTTTTTTTTTTGTGAATGCATTATTTAATGCCTGATAAGACGTATGGGCTCATAAGACGCACTCAGTTTTGGCAGACATTGAAGTGAAAAAAGATAAATGAGTGGATTTAAGCTCTGAATTTGAAGTGAAGGATTTCACCTAACATTTGAACACTCACATGCATTTATATCATTATTACATCAACTTTAATGTTTGCTTGTAGCCCATTTACCAATCCTATTCTGAGATATGAACATGTACCTGTGATATGGCATCACCAGTGACTGAGAGTCTGAGAGTCTATAGGAATAAAAATCAGTTTTTTCTCATAATTTTTTTTACCTGTATGCAAGATAAGAATGTTAAAAGATAGGTGCAATTTTACTTGTATGGAAGTGTGTTATACCTCAAGGAGTAACGGTATCACACTTTAAAGAATGCAGTGAGTCTAGCCTATGTCAAGATCAAGATCACCAATCGGCGATCACGTGTCCTGTTTTGGTTTATGCAATGCATGGTGTATGGTCATTCAGGAAAATTTTTACTGACTGGTGTCATTCTAAGTGAATTACCGGTAACTATGACTTATTATATATTGTTACTTTGAATGAAAGTTTTTTTTGTGTGTGTGTGTGGTGTAATACCAATCGTCATTTTATTTTCATGTGGGAAGATGTCTTTAGTCTCTGTTACCATAGATTGCCACCAACCACTGCCTCAATACTGAAACTTGGCCCCATAGGATGCAGGCTAGCTGAATTCCTGAGGGTTTTTTTTTTTTTCTTTCTTTTGAGAAAAGACGTGCGTCTTATAAGCGATCAAATACGGTTATCGGTTCACATAGCCTACTTTACAGACATTGTGAATGGAACCAAACTCAGGAACAACAACATTGCTGCTGCCAGCTTCAGTCACCATATCTCCATCTCTCGAGTTTTCTGTCAGAATTCTACTTAGCTTACGATCAATTGTATGTCTTTATCACTTGATAAATACCCATTTATGTAGATAGCTTGTAGACTGGCGTCTTCCCCATTGTCTGCACAGTTGAAGGAGGTGGCGATTCTCTCTCGTGTTAAAGTCACTATACAACCATCTGTGCTTTCATTTAGAAGCACTTTTTTCTGGCTCACTAAGTCTATTAATAAGTCACACTCTGCAGCAGTAATAGGGCTGGTTCTCTTCGTAAAATTTCGATGTTTCCTGTGGTGGAACGGTGAGGCAGCATGGTTTGTACTACGTGGCTCAATCAGCTGAGGTGATGGTAAGCAAACACAGCTACCAACTGCAACGAAATTATACTCATCGCGTATTTCGTTAAATGTGCTAACAATAAATGTATGATTATGCGATAATGTTTCTGGCATATAAAATCATACAACAAATCACGTTGAATTAATATTTTATTTAATATCCCAGACAAGAAAGATGGGCAGGTGAGAATATGTTTTTATTGTTGCCATGATCTAGAGGTGTATTAAAAGTTTTTTTTTTTTTTAAGGTTTGAGTAACAAAATCTCCAAAGTAGGCAGACTTTCCTAGCGGCTAGAAACGTAAAATCCCTCCACTATTACCATTGTTTTCTATGGAAAAATTGTTTGAATAATGCGATTTTGAAGAACGCTACGTCTCCAGGAATGTAGTCCTCATGTTAATCAAGAGAGTTAACTGTATGTTTGTATGTGTGTGTGTGTGTGTGTATTTACCTAATTGTATTTACCTAATTGTAACATACGGGAAAAGAGCTATGCTCGTGTTGTCCCGTCTCCATATCTATTAATGTCCAGCTTTTTCTTAAAATCATGAATATTCCTTGCGTTGACCACTTCCACGTCTAAACTATTCCATGCTTCCACCCTTCTATGAGGGAAGCTATATTTTTTCACATCTCTCCTATAAGTGGCCATTTTAGTTTTTCCCATGCCCTCTCGACATTCTTTCATTCCACATACACAGATCTTCCCTATCCATTTTTCCATGCCAATCATCACTCTGTATATTGCTATCAGGTCTCCCCTTTCTTCTGTTTTCCAGGGTCGGAAGTTGCATTCTTTTCAGTCTGTCTTCATAAGTCAAATCTCTTAAGTCAGGCACCATTTTGTTGCAGCCCTCTGTACTTTCTCTAGTTTCCTTATGTGTTTCTTTAAGTTCGGAGCCCACTGTATTGTTGCATATTCAAGCCTCGGTCTTATCATTGCAGTAATTATTTTCTTCATCATTTCTTCATCTAAATATACGAACGCCACTCTTATGTTCCTCAATAAGTTCAATACTTCTCCAATTATTTTGTTTATATGTCTCTCTGGCGATAGGTCATTGGTAATTGTCACCCCAAGGTCTTTTTCTTCATGACTGGTTTTATGTCTTCATTTCCTATCTTGTACATACTCCTGATTCTTCTTTCACTCTTGCCAAACTCTATTTTCTTGCATTTTGTCGTGTTGAACTCCATTTGCCATGTACAGCTCCATTTCCATATTCTGTCCAAGTCTTCCTGGAGTAGTTCGCAATCTTTGTCACATCTCACTTTTCTTAACAATTTTGCATCGTCTGCAAATAGGCTCACATAACTGGACACCCCATCCACCATGTCATTTATGTAGACCGCGAACATTACTGGTGCCAACACTGATCCCTGTGGAACTCCACTCTCCACCAATCCCCATTCTGATGGTCTGTCCTTAATTATTGTTCTCATTTCTCTTCCTACCAAAAGTCTTCCATCCATTTTAGTAAACTGCCATGCACTCCTCCTACCATTTCAAGTTTCCAGATCAGTCTCCGGTGTGGTACCTTATCAAAGGCCTTTTTTAAATCCAGATATATTCCATCAGCCCAACCATCTCTTTCCTGTATTACATCTATCACCCTCGAATAGTAACATATCAGGTTTGTCGTGCATGAACGCCCTTTTCTAAAACCAAATTGACACTCACAAAGTATGTCATTTTTCTCCAAGAAGTCTGTCCATCTATTCTTCACCACCCTCTCACACATCTTAGCTACCACACTTGTAAGTGACACTGGTCTATAGTTCAATGGGTCTCTCTTGTTACCTGATTTATAGATTGGGACAATGTTAGCTCTTTTCCAGTCTTGGGGCACTACACCTTCCCTTAATGAGGCATCAATTACTTCACAAACTTTTTCTGCCAATTGCTCCCTGCATTCTCTTAAAATCCATCCTGATACCCCATCAGGTCCCACAGCTTTTCTCACTTCTAAACTCCCCATCATGTTCTTGATCTCCTCCACAGTTACTTGAAACTCCTTCATAATCCCTTTCTGTTCCATTACCAGTGGTTTGTCAAAAGCAGTCTCCTTTGTGAATACCTTCCGAAAGCATCCATTCATAGCCTCTGCCATTTCCCTGGGATCTTCACTGTATACTCCATTTACTTCTAAACTTTCAATACTTTCTCTATTTTTGATGTTGTTGTTCACATGTCTGTAAAAAGCCTTGGTTGGTCTTTACATTTATCAATTATATCCTTTTCTTGTTTCTTTCTTTCTTCTCTTCTAATCAACACATATTCATTTCTTGCTCTTTTGTAACTTTCCCACTGCTTAATCCGTCTTTTCCTTCTCCACCTCTTCCATGCATCCTCTTTTCTTGTTCTAGCCTTTTCACATCTATCGTTAAACCAGTCCTGCTTTCCAACTTCTCTATGTTGTCTTATTGGTACAAATTTTTCTCACCTTCTTTGTATATTTTTATAAATTCCTTCCACTTTTCATTTGCTCCTTAGCACTCTTGAATTTCATCCAATTTGTCTCTTGAAAGAATTTCTTTAGGTTTCCAAAATCTGTCTTGGCATAATTCCATCTTCCCACTTTATATTCTTCATTTCTTCTAGATTTCTCTTCGTCTATCACCTTGAACTCCAAAACTGCATGATCACTCTTTGCTAAAGGGCACTCCACCCTCATCTCCTCAATGACCATTGGCTCTGTACTAAAGACCAAGTCCAGTCTTGACGATGCTCCTCTCCTCCAAACCTAGTATCTTCTTTGACCCACTGAGTTAACACATTTTCCATTGCCAGTGTCAATAGTGTATTTCCCATGTTGTCTCTGATCCTTCCATTGACCAGTCCTCCCAACACACCTCTTTACAATTAAAATCTCCCATCATTATAGTTCGTTCACAGCCACCCAACATTTCTTCCAGACATGTTCCTGTATCACTTATCATTTCTTCATATTCCTGTACTGACCATGCATTTGTCTTAGGTGGTACGTACACCACTATGTAGTGCCTCTTTTTCCTTCATTAGTTTCTGCTCTGATCTTTAGCACTTCTGCCTTTCCCATACCTTCTTTCACTTGATCCACCTTTATATCTTTTTAACCAGCAACATCACTCCTCCTCCCATCTTACCTACTCTATTTCTTTTCCAAACATTATATTTCCTTCTCCAACCATCATCAGGTCTTCTCCTCTCTCAGTTTTGTTTCAGTAAGACCCACAATATCTGGGTTCTTGTCCCTCAAGTAATCGTTGAGTTCTAAAATCCCGATATCACTCCATTTATGTTGGAATACATTACATTCGCTCATATGTAAGTTTCTTTAGTCCTTTCTTGCTGTACTTTTCT